>NC_044927.1:26681413-26713504 GCF_003576645.1 Ipomoea triloba
TTTTTTTTTTTTTTTTTTTTTTTTAGATTTTGTTTGAATAATTTGTGTGCAAGGTTAATGAAGAGATAGATGATGAAGCAGGAGAGCAGGCAATAACAATTCAAGTGCTGTTAGCAGGATCAAGAACAGTAGGCATATATTTAAGGTAAGCTCTGGCTTCCTCCTTTTTAGTCCATTGTTTGCATATCTGGATGCTTATAATATGTTTCCTAATTCAGATCATTATTATCAATTTTCATTGAATTTAGTCCATCAGTTCTTCCAAACGTTGTCAATTTGATCGTGAAGCTATTTGATTAGTTAATTTTTCATTTTAACGATTTGTTTGGATTTTATAGAATTTTGCACTACACACATCTCTCAATGTTCTATGGTAATCCAACTTGTATACTTTGTTAGTATCGACTGACCAAATTGCCAATGTTTGAAATGATTAGGAAATTAAATGTCTAAAAAGTAATAATGGGATTGGTGAAATTTTATTTCCTTATACATGCGTAGTAGCGTCACAAGATGTTGGACTGAGTTCTTCAAGCGGTTTTTGTGCGGTTGTGTGGTAAGAGGAGAGTCATTGATCTTGCCAAAATCAAAGTCTAGGATTAACGTTTAAAAAAACGCAGTGACAATTTGACCATTTTCTATATGGGTCAAACTTAAGGTGCGTAGGGTTTGTTCTTAAAGTGCATAGGTCTTGTGCTTAAGGTGCGTAGGGTTTGTTCTTAAGGTGCATAGGTCTTGCGCTTAAGGTGCGTCGTGCATCTTCTTTAGGTGTGTGGTTTCTGTACTTAATGTGCGTGTAGTTGAGAACTTAAGATGCGTAAGTTATATGCTTAAGGTGCATATGTTTTGCGCTTAAGATGTGTGATGTCTGTGCTTAAGATGCATCGATTTTTTAGTTGATAACTTAAGGTGCGTTAGGTGTCTCAGTCTAAAGCGTTAGACATTCATTAAAATACCCAAGATATATTACATCGCTAAATAGTTGAAAAGAGTACTATACATCCAATCTCCTTAAAATACCCAATATATATTACATATCTAAATAGTTGAATAGAGTATTCTACATCCAATCCCATTAAAATACCCAAGATATATTACATGACTACATAGTTGAATAGAATACTATACATCCAATCTCCTTAAAATACCCAAGATATATTACATGACTACATAGTTGAATAGAGTACTATACATCCAATCTCCTTCAAATACCTAAGATATATTACATGACTACATAGTTGAATAGAATACTATACATCCAATCTCCTTAAAATACCCAAGATATATTACATGACTACATAGTTGAATAGAGTACTATACATCCAATCTCCTTCAAACACCTAAGATATATTACATGACTACATAGTTGAATAGAGTACTATACATCCAATCTCCTTCAAACACCTAAGATATATTACATGACTACATAGTTGAATAGAGTACTATACATCCAATCTCCTTCAAACACCTAAGATATATTACATGACTACATAGTTGAATAGAGTACTATACATCCAATCTCCTTCAAACACCTAAGATATATTACATGACTACATAGTTGAATAGAGTACTATACATCCAATCTCCTTCAAACACCTAAGATATATTACATGACTACATAGTTGAATAGAGTACTATACATCCAATCTCCTTCAAACACCTAAGATATATTACATGACTACATAGTTGAATAGAGTACTATACATCCAATCTCCTTCAAACACCTAAGATATATTACATGACTACATAGTTGAATAGAGTACTATACATCCAATCTCCTTCAAACACCTAAGATATATTACATGACTACATAGTTGAATAGAGTACTATACATCCAATCTCCTTCAAACACCTAAGATATATTACATGACTACATAGTTGAATAGAGTACTATACATCCAATCTCCTTCAAACACCTAAGATATATTACATGACTACATAGTTGAATAGAGTACTATACATCCAATCTCCTTCAAACACCTAAGATATATTACATGACTACATAGTTGAATAGAGTACTATACATCCAATCTCCTTCAAACACCTAAGATATATTACATGACTACATAGTTGAATAGAGTACTATACATCCAATCTCCTTCAAACACCTAAGATATATTACATGACTACATAGTTGAATAGAGTACTATACATCCAATCTCCTTCAAATACCTAAGATATATTACATGACTACATAGTTGAATAGAGTACTATACATCCAATCTCCTTCAAATACCTAAGATATATTACATGACTACATAGTTGAATAGAGTACTATACATCCAATCTCCTTCAAATACCTAAGATATATTACATGACTACATAGTTGAATAGAGTACGTACTATACATCCAATCTCCTTAAAATACCCAATATGTATATACATGGCTAAATAGTTTAATAGAGTACTATACAACCAATCTATGTCCAAAGTCCTGAAATTTGATGCCTTGAGCTCAGGGCAAAAGTGCGCTGTTCCAATATTCAAAGTCTTCAGGCAATTAAAGCCCAAAATTACCTAGTAAATATAAATAAATAAATATATGCAGTGGTGAAGATGTAAGACCCTTACTTCATTTCAAACTCTTTAATAATATCCAAAGAAATAAATAAATATTAAAAATTATCCAAATCGAACAATGTCACAATTGTGTCCAAGTTCAAGATTCTTTCATTATATTTGAATTTAATTAATAATTATTTAAATTTAAATATAATACTCCGTAAAACTTTAATTCAATGAACCAAAACCAAAATTATTTGGGCTAATCAAATTTATTCAATTGTTTAAATTCAACACGTTAACATAGCCCAATTAATTAAATTGGCCCAATAACCAATTCTCAAACTACGGCCCAATAAAAATTTGTCTGCCCATTTGTCTTTTTTTCAAAATTTCTATGTCTACAAATATATACTCCGTATATAAAAGATTTAATCAAATCAGCACCAAACAGAAAAAGAATAAATTATTGTAAGAAAAAAAAAATTGGAAAACAAAAACGACGGAAAACAATCTGAAGAGGCTGTGAGAATGTGAGATCTCACCGTCATTGAAAATTGCTTGGAGGTCTGTGCTGGCATCATAAAAGAGAGATGAATACTGAGATGTTTCGGGTTGCCCCGTTCCGAATCTTTCTCCAATTCCTTGTTGCTATATATATATATATATGTAATACGAAGGCTTTAATTAAAGTATATATAATATATATATATATATATATATATATATAGAGAGGGTCAGTGTGACCGCCCCTTAACGTGCGGTCCGCTGCATCACTTATATACAATTATACACCACTCAATGTTAGTAAATACACCACACAAAGTGCGTACCCATCATCAAAAAACACACCAGGTATGTAAACATACACCAGGCAATGTTAGTAAATGCATCATTAGAGGTGGCCGGTGGGGGTGTTATGGTGCATTATTTTGGGTATGTGGTGTGTTCAATGGTGTTTTTGTGTATTTTCATTTTAAGATTGAGTGGTGTGAACAACATCGACTGTACAGAAAGAAACGCCCACATTTGAACAGATTTCAATATACATACACGCAACTCTGTACCTGATTAGAGTAACATGGATTCATAACATCAAACGCCGCCGCCTGTGGTGCACTTATCGGAGGGCATATTGTTGGCGTCGCTGGTCCCACATAACTCTCAGTAAAACAAGCCATTTTTTGGTCGTAGTTATCTGTTGCATGCCACAACGTTAATGTAAGGATTTAATCCAGCTAGCTAATGTAACGAAAATTAAAACGACTCACTATACTACGTACAGTCAAACTCCCCTTGTGCTGAGTATATTGTTGGCACTGCAGCTACAACAGCATTAAGATTATTATTATTTGGCAGGCAAAATATTGATTCATCTTGCTGGGTGGCCAAAGGTACACCAAGGCAGAGCCCGTTTGGCGCCCGGTTGCGGCGGCGGGGCTTTGCCACTAGTTGACGACGTTTGATATCCTCATGCGCCTGGTATACGTGGGAATCGTGATAATGCCACATCGCAAATTTATTCCTCCTTTCACTTTTGGAATATAAGAATCGCCTAAGCTTCTGCAAATACTCAATACTGGATTATCATCTCTACTCTGTTTCAATCTATGTATTTTGCCCACTAAGACCACGAGAGGAGAAGGAGTTTAACTAACTCACATCCTCAGGTAGTGCCTGCGGGTAGTTTCCTCACATATATACACAATACTGGATTCATTATCATCAGTTACCAACCTGTAAATGACTCCCAACATGTGCTCTCGTTAGTTTCTGCACATTCATGGCCTTCAAAATTTCACTGCTCCTTACATCCTTCTTCATCACTTCTAAAACTTTGTTTGGCACTACTCGTTCTCCTGCATGTAATCAAATTTTGAAATGTACTAAAATAATTTTTAATAAAAATTCTTTTAAAAGGAAATTGGTAGAAGAAAATTTTTTAAGTGTGGGAAAAATCTGACCTTTATCGCCTATTAAGATAACGGCCTGCAACAATATGAGATGAAATTCAACATTCCAGAAGAGGATCTTCGTGGTAGTTCTGTTTCTGGATTTTTCTGCCCCGACCCGGCTGAGATCCAACAAACTCGGCCATCAGCTTCAGAGTTCAGGCATCAATGAGTGAATGAATGAATGATTGATTGATTAATGAAGGATGAGGTGACTGAGAAGTCTGCAGACAGTCACACACTGTAAACACATATATATACAGTTTATGGATTTTCCTGGAATGATATACTCATATCCTTTGACTGAATTTATTAATATAAATAAATAGTCATAAATCACAATTTTTATATGGAAAAGTCATACGTATAAATGTATAATCCCATGAAGTATAATTCTCACTGCATGTTTAATTTTAATCAGAATAAGTAAAACAAATGAATAAAAACTATGCATGATGCACCCTATTGTATTTATCCTAGATTCATATAGGTAGTATGTAGTGTTATTCTTTTTATTCTGAAAAAGAATAACAAAAATAATATATCATTTTTTTTATAACTATGCGTCTATGCGATAGTAAAAATATCAAATTACATATAGTATAACTATAACTCCATCTGTCATAGAATTGATCAGATAGAATCATAGAATCTCTTTTAAGTATCTTTAACTTGTTGAATTTTGGGGTCCTAAAATCTCCGCTGTCTTTGTCATTGTCTCCTCGATTTGAGCTTTGGGGCCAATGGGGCAATAGGACCCTTATTCATTCGATTCCAAAATTGTTTACTTCGTATTTATTTTATTAAAGGATATTATTAGCCATGTGCTTATTTGATACTCCGTAAATCTTTTCTACGCATTTGATTAAAAAGTCAAAAGCTGCCATCTTGTCAGTGTTGCTTAGCTGCCATACATGATGTGCAAGCTTGCAACAGATGGTGAAAAAAAAATTAAAATATAATTTTTTTTATACATCACCTTGCAATTGAGCTAATTATAGGGATGTGATCAGCGTTATGATTAATAATATATAAAAGCCAGCAATTTATATCATGCCTACATAGTATTATAGATTCTGGATCAAAATAATGAAATACACAAAATTCATACACATAAAGTAAAGAATTTAATAACACAAAACACATACACATGTGATATATTTACTTATTTTTAAAATCTAATTGAAGTACATAATTTGTGTTCATAACAAACTTTACAATACAAAACACATAATTAATAACATAAGACACAATTATTAATTTATTTTAGACACAAAATTCATACTCTTACAGTACAAAATTTCATAACACAAAACTCATAGTTCATAATATATGACACATATACATATACTAGAGTCCACAGTGCAGCGTAAAGTTTGAACCTGGTCCATGATATAAGGTTGATAAAAGCCGACCGTGACGTAATTAGTAGTAGCTTTGCTATCGTGAGTCAACCGTCATTTAAATTTCTCCTGTGTGTTCCATTTACCGATATGCTTGGTCCCCCAGCCACGCCTTTATCAACTATTTTAGAGTGGTACGCTGCGCATAGATAGATGTCATGCCATCGACCGGTCAACATTGCAATGTAGACTCGGGTTCATGTTCACAATTTTATAATTTCATGTTCATAAATACATAACTTTATATTCACATTTTCATAACTTTATATTTACAGTTTTATAACTCTACTTTCACAATTTCATAATTCCATGTTCACAATTTCATAAATCTATATTCACAATTTCAAAAAAAAAACAGTATCAAAACTCTATTATCAACACTATAACACAATTTTTAAATTTATATAACAAAATTGTAAATATAGAGTTCAAACATTGTGAATAGTGAGTAATGTAATTTTCTATATTGAGATATAAAATTGTGAACATAGAGTTCTAAAATTATGAAGATAGATTGTGGTCCCGAGTTCATAGCATAATTTGCCGAGCATAGATTGATGGAAAAAGACATCTATAAGAATGAACGAGTCTCATGAATTTTTATTCGTAAGATAGATCAAAAATTTTTATAAATGTTATACTTTTTTATATAAATATATATATTTTTATAAATAACTCCTCAATCCCTAAATATATTATTTTAATTATAAATATAACATTTTCTTAATAAGTATAACACTTTTACTTATAATTAATATCAATTTATCTATGATTAATATTCCAATTTTTTATAACGTATTATGTTTTTCTTCATAAGCAATAATTTATTTATTTATTTATGATTAGTATTATACTTTTTCTTATAATATTTTTCAATTAATAAATATGACATTTTTCATCATAAATATTATAATATTTATTTATTTGACCTGTCTCATAAAAATAAAAATAAAAAATCGACCCCTGAACATCTCAACTGGTCATAGAAGTTAAGTTTGAGAGAAGAAAAAGTAAAAAATCAATAAAACAGTCATGACACGAGGCTCACTCTATATTTATTACTTCTTTTTTTTTTTTGAAAGGTATATTTATTACTTAAGAATTAAGAATTTAAGATAAGAGAATTCAAAGACAGAGAGAGATATAATAGATTCTGTCGGAGAGTGACAGTAACTGTGACATCATAGTTTAATTACTTTAAGATTTCATTTTTTTTCCCAAAATTTATACGTGTTATATTGCCAGCCTGTCAATCCACTTTTCAGTCTATATATATATTCTTTCCAAAATTTATACGTGTTATATTGCCAGCCTGCCCACAAATTATATGGTGGACCATAGTCCACGACTGATAGTGCAGTTGTGTTGAAAGAATACTGCAGTTATGTTGAACTGATACTGCAGTTATGTTGAAAGGAAACTGAGTTGCGCGAAACAGAGGTTGTTCATCCGTTCAACACCACTGCAGTATCCGTTCACCACAACTGCAGTATTCGTTCAATACAACTGCAGTTCCGAACGGATTAAACGTTCTCTGTTTCGTCGCAACTGCAGTTTCCTTTCAACACAACTTTAGTATCTGTTCAACACAACTGCAGTATCCTTTCAACACAACTGCAGTATCAGCCATGACCCATGGTCCACGGTATAAGTACTGCATCCTGTCAATCCACTTTTCAGTCTATATATGTATTTTTTCCAAAATTTATACGTGTTATATTGCTAGCCTGTCAATCCACTTTTCAGTCTTTTTATATATACTAGTTATCAAACGTGCGTTGCGCGATTAAATCAATGCCCAATGCTTATTTTTAAATTAGTGTTCATTAATTGGTTAAAGTAGTTATATAATAATAAGAGAGAAAAAAATGTTAAATTAATAAAAAAAAAATTGTAATCATTATGAATACAAATACAAATAATAGAATTAGAATGATAATATTTTGACAATCATACCTATACAATGTCAAGGTTTAGTTTTGGGTGAATGCCAGTGAGAAGGGGAGGGGTTTATATACTGTTATTTTGGGTAGAATAATGATTTTTTTTTTTTGGGTTTTTTGCCCAAGGTATATACTGTTATTTTGGGTAGGGGTATATACTATTATTTTGGGTAGAATAATGACTTTTTTTTTGGGTTTTTTGCCCAAGGTATCCCTAGTTTTTTTGGGTAGGGGTATATACTGTTATTTTGGGTAGAATAATGATTTTTTTTTTTGGGTTTTTTGCCCAAGGTATCCCTAGTTTTGGGTGAATACCAGTGAGAAGGAGAGGGGTTTATATACTGTTATTTTGGGTAGAATAATGATTTTTTTTGCCCTAAGGTATCCCCTAGCCGACAGCTAAAAGACTAACCTCCGTCCCAACGGTCAGCAGAGTCGGATTTTAGGGCGTGCAACATGTGCGACCGCACAGGGCCTTTGGGGCGGTCCTTTGGGGGCCCCGAGTCCAGCCCTGGCCTAGTTAATATATGTATTTGTGATTATATTGGCTCAAAATTAATTTTTTTTTTTTACATTTTTCTTCAATTCGTAGTTTATTTATTTATACTTTGATAGGGGATAGGGCCTCACTTAGTTATTAGCACAGGGCCCCGTAAATCAAAAAATTGACAAAAGTGGTAGGGGACTGGCCAAATGATTTGCTCCATTCACCTGGGTGGGGGTTGAACCCCCAACCTCATGCTTAAAGGACGAGGTGCTAAACCACCACACCAACCATCTTGGTTAGGTTAAATAATGATTTAGTTAGGAATCTATACAAAATTGTATTATATAATCCTATTAAGACTTCAATATTCTAATTTTAAGTTAGGAATCTATACAGAATTGTATTATAGAATATTGCCAATTTGTTTGAAAATTGCAATAAAGAAACAAATTAGCTAAAGTATTTAATGTTAAACTTCTGTTATATTTAACGGAAAGAATTTGGTAAAATTATAAATAATTATGATATATTAGGAATTTAATTGGAGGATGCACAATAAGAAGAACACAAAATACAATATGTTATAGCAGACTATTACACCTACATTTTTTTAGTTCCAGTTAGGGATCTAACATTATTGGCTCTTATTATAAGTGTGTGTGTGTGTGTGTGTGTGTGTGTGTGTGTGTGTATATATATGTATGTATGTATGTATGTATATATATATATATGTATGTATGTATGTATTCTCGTTTGATTAATTGGTTCTAGACTATTATGGTATGATTATTTTTTGTCTTTCGCCAATAAAACCATTTAAATGACGTTAAATACAATTTTATTTTATTTCCAAAAAAAAAAATCTCATTATGGTCGGTTCTAATTTTATTTTTTTTTTTCATTTTTTTGTTCTAGATTTATGTGTTAAGCCTTCTTCAATAGTTAAATTTGGGTGTGATTTTTGAGAAGTTTTTGTAAGTATGATTAGGAAAGAGAAAATGAGGATAGAGGAAAAAATAAAAGTAAAAAAAAAAACAACAAAACTAGAAAAGAAAAAAGAAAAAAAAATAGAAATTACGCGCCTGTCTGGACACGAAAATTGCTGAGCTTCTATCCAGTGGGACCCACGACCTCTGCCAAAACCCAATATGGTGCAAGAGAAAAAAACCATTAAAACCCCTTCCCTCCCATTTGTAAAAAGCCAACACACTAGCTTTTACTGTTCCAAAATCATTTTAAAATTAACCAATGGGGATGACCTTATTACACTTTTAGTTCTCTTTTATTTTTTTCCAAAAATCCTCGTTACTCCTAATATTATTGTAGGATAACAATTTTTGTTTGCGGTCAACAAATATTTTTAAATGACATTAAAATTAATGTTATTAATCACCCAAAAAAACCTCATTTCTTCATTTTGGTAATAGAAAATAAGAATACAAAGGTTCTATATGTTGGAAAAGAAATCATATACTACACATACAAATCTCGGAGGACCAAAAAAAAAAAAGAAAAGAAAAGAAATTAAGGGCATATTTGGTAGCCCAGAAAATGATTTTTCGGACTTTTGGTGTTTGGTCGCGAAAAATGCGGTCAGCGAAAAACAACTTATGGACTTGGCTTCAACAATTTTTTGGCCAAAATGGCTTGCTCTGTAGCTTCCAGCGGACTGGTTTCCGGCCAGTCCGCCGAAAATCATAGCAGATCTGCTCTGTTTTCGGCCAAAACCAGAGCAGTTCTTGCGAAAACCAGTCCACCAACTGCGTTTTTTTTAAAAAGAAATATCATTATTTTATATATTATTATACTTTTTTTATATTAAATAATTAAAATGTAAAATTATACAACTTAATACATTTTTCAAAAAATGAGCCAAACATACAAAGATGATGTTCCAGAATGCAACCAAACATTGAAAATGAAATCATTTTCTGAAAAATAACTCATTTTCCAGAAGTCATTTTTCTGCTTTCCAAACCAAACACACCATAATACTTAGAAATGTATAGAGATTTTCTATGCAATGGATTCATACGATAATGATGGGAGAAACAAACATGACATATTGTGTTTCATTAAAAATAAGATTATAGTTAGCTCATGAGTAGAGGTTTGGCCCCAACTTAAGTACCACTCCACAATCTCGTGGGGAGTCGATGTGGGATCGTATTATTACCCACCCCTTGAGAAGTTGACATCCGCGACGGCTTACACTTCGGACTCTTCTCAGCACCAAGTAGCCATTTTTCCTTTGGACGACTCACACTCAGGACTCTTCTCGGCACCAGGTAGCCTTTTTCCCTTTGAATGACTTCACTTCGGACCTTATCAAGCACCAAGTAGCCCCTTTCTTCTACTAGGTTTCCCTTTGAATGACTTCACTTCGGACCTTATCAAGCACCAAGTAGCCCCTTTCTTCTACTAGGTCGGCACCGGATGAGTGGAGGGCTTCACTCTGGATAGCTTTCACTCCAGACTCTTCTCGATTCCCTTTGAACCTTATCAAACATTGGGTAGCCCTCTTTAGAGGGCCAAATAATATGGCACTTAAGGCAAGATCCTAACTTCACCACAAAAGCTAACTCATGGATGGAGGTTCAGTCCCAATTTAAGTATTACTCGACAATCTCTTGTGAAACCGATGCGGGTTAGGATCTTATCATATATCAATCTCTATTTGGAAGGATAAGTGGGCAAGTGGCTACCGGACCTCACTAACCCTATGGTTGAGACTACCCCCTTCCCTTATCTGGTGAATGAAACTGTTAGCTCTCTCTTAAAATTCAATGACAGATTGACAGGGGATGGGATACAGAGGCCATAAATGATATCTTCACACCAAGGCATGTCATATTGATTCTCAATATTCCACAGTATAGGACTCTAGTCCACGGTATAATGATTGGGACACCTCGTGGTCTAAACCCCCACAAAAAAAGGAAAAAAAAAAAAGAAAAAAGAAAAAAAGACAGACATGTAAAAATAAGCAAACAGAATTTGGTGCATTAACAGCATTACAAATCTGAAAAAAATGTAGTTACCTCTAAATTTGCCTGCAACTGCTCCGATCCAAGCTCTGTCTTTATTATCATATGCATAACTGTTGCCGGAAGCCACCAGGACAAAACCCTCATTCTTTGGCGTGTCCTTGTAACTTGGATCAGGAGACTGCAACAGCGGCTGTACAAGGAGAGAGCGAGTCCCCTTTGGAAGTAGCTCCTTGAATTGAGAATCTGGATATAAGACATTCTTTTAATCGATCGCAGCTGTAGAGATGATAAATTTTGTCTCCAAATGGACAGAGCATGCATCTTAAGGATGATATGGGTCATATGACTACATGAGAATGCAAATGTTATATTAGTTGAGCGTATATAATATTAATGTATAAACATCAATGTGCAATACAAATATCAGATTAGTCTTTTAGTTGAGATAAAAGCTATGGTTCATTTTGGTATTAGGGTCAACAGCATGCCAAACGTCATGGGTTCAAATCTCCTCGTCATCTAATAACCGGCTCGCACACGTGAACGGGCGTATTGAGCATATAATATATAAACAACTTGCAAGGTGATCCCCCACCAAAAAAAAACTTGCAAGGTCATCCAATGGCACTGCTATCAGGATTTAGCCAGAAATCTGAAAACCTTAGCAGCAAAAACTTTCCACAAAAGGCAATAGCAGTAAGACAACGCATACCTGTAGCTTGAGGAAAATAGAGTGTGTCCTCCAAATTGAATAGACCAAGTTTCTGAATCTGTTTCTCAAACCAATCACATACATCAGCTTTTGATACATCTTGAGGAGTTGTCCAATAGCCTCGCACACACAGCGCATCTTGAGTTGAGATAAGCTACAAAATGAAATAGCGGGAAAATCAAATGGCATAAATAACTAGCAAAGGATACTGAAATTCCTTATGTACAGGTATTAAGCCCATCAACTAATATCTATTCAAATGTTGAGTCCAAAACATACCACTGATATTGTGTTTGTATTGCGCAACAGAACGTATGATCCCCAAGCCAAATCCTCCTTCAGAGTATCCGGAACATTTTGTGATATGACAAAGGTTTGTTCAGCACCATCAGGAACATTTCTTTCGTTAACTAGAACAGCCCCCTACAGTTAACGGAATAACAAACTGATACTTTAGTTAACATTGGATGTAACCTTCTCTAGTTCTGTGCTATGCAAAAATGGAAAAATGTGCTTTAACTTCTAATCCACGGTATCCTGAAGAAAGATGGCTGAATAGTGAATACACAACTTATCAGCAGGAATGTTGTAACATTGAAAACACAAACAGAAAAGCACAAGCATTTAACTAGCAAGCAACTATGGCCTGTATTTTCAATAAAGACATTTATTCTGCATCAAACTTTCAAGTTCGAAGCGTTGATAGCTAAAAAAGCAAACTTCTATCTAGTGCACTGGCTGAGCATACTGCATATTACATTACAAGATCAGATGCTTTAGATATGGATTGGCGGCTTGGCGCTTGCAACGCAGTGGATCGGATGAGTGAGCTGTAGGACTGTACGTAGCAGAAGAAGCTTAATTAATTAGCTTTGATTTTCGGCGAATTAACAGAATAATAATCAATCATTTAAGCAATGTCACCTATATATAAAAACTAATTTATACATTCAAATATGATAATACAATTGCTAATACAATTTATTCTTTTTTTACTTTCTTATTCCTAATAAAATTATTAATCCTAATAATAGAGTACATATACTCCCTGCAACGTAATATTATAAAATATTATAATACAATTTATACTGATCAACAATATACCTGTAGTTTTTTTTTTTGAAAGGACAATATACGTGTAGTTAGTATATATACTTCTCTACAAATCGTAAACAATATTATTCTACAAAATTTGCAAATTGTGAACAATAACATTAGTCTAATCATGATTAATTCTACCTTCGTGATCGTTCTCTAATTGGTCTGTTTTCATCTCTACTTCCGACATATCCTTCAAAACGAAAAAAAAAAAATTGTATAAACTATAAACATAAAGTACTAACATTGTGAACATGAACTTGGGTTCATGGCATAAATTTTTGGCCATTCGATATTTGGGCTTAGTAGTGAGGGCCGTTTCTTTGGTTTAATCTGGGAGGCTTAGCAGAAGCTCTTTTGGAATATTTATCATTGGGTTCAAAATGTGGTTTCGAGCACTAAGGTTCTAAATTGTTTTGGGTGAATCATTGTACACACAATTGTGTAAATTATACTATCAAATAATATACATTCAGTATAAAAATAATACACTTTTAATATATTAAAAATTTACATTGTATTCAAATAATGTATATTATTTGTGTACTGAATGTACATTATATTGTATAATGTACATTTAATACACAAATAATGTACATTTAGTATATTAAAAATGCACTTTCTGTTATGGTATACACAGCACTATGTGGACCATGGTCCACACACAATAATTTGCCGCGATTGGATGTGTGACAATCGTTATAAAAAATACATTTTTAATATACTAAATGTACATTATGTGTATACATAAATTTTTTTAATATGTTACCAAATAATGTACATTCAGTACAAAAATAACATACTTTTAATATATTAAAAATGTATATTACATTCATGATTCACAAAAATAATCGACTTTTAATATATTAAAAATGTATAAATAATATACATTCAGTACAAAAATAATACACAATAATTTGCCCATGCCTGAAGTTTATCACTCATCTTAATTGGGCCTTGCATGCGTTTGATTTCCTTTGAATTTGGAAAAATAATTCGGTTCTCCGAAAAAAAAAAAAAAAAAGAAAAAGTAGTAGTAGTACTTTATCACTCATCTTAATTGGGCCTTGCATGCGTTTGATTTCCTTTGAATTTGGAAAAATAATTCGGTTCTCCGAAAAAAAAAAAAAAAAGAAAAAGTAGTAGTAGTACTTTATCACTCATCTTAATTGGGCCTTGCATGCGTTTGATTTCCTTTGAATTTGGAAAAATAATTCGGTTCTCCGAAAAAAAAAAAAAAAAGAAAAAGTAGTAGTAGTACTTTATCACTCATCTTAATTGGGCCTTGCATGCGTTTGATTTCCTTTGAATTTGGAAAAATAATTCGGTTCTCCGAAAAAAAAAAAAAAAAGAAAAAGTAGTAGTAGTACTTTATCACTCATCTTAATTGGGCCTTGCATGCGTTTGATTTCCTTTGAATTTGGAAAAATAATTCGGTTCTCCGAAAAAAAAAAAAAAAAGAAAAAGTAGTAGTAGTACTTTATCACTCATCTTAATTGGGCCTTGCATGCGTTTGATTTCCTTTGAATTTGGAAAAATAATTCGGTTCTCCGAAAAAAAAAAAAAAAAGAAAAAGTAGTAGTAGTACTTTATCACTCATCTTAATTGGGCCTTGCATGCGTTTGATTTCCTTTGAATTTGGAAAAATAATTCGGTTCTCCGAAAAAAAAAAAAAAAAGAAAAAGTAGTAGTAGTACTTTATCACTCATCTTAATTGGGCCTTGCATGCGTTTGATTTCCTTTGAATTTGGAAAAATAATTCGGTTCTCCGAAAAAAAAAAAAAAAAGAAAAAGTAGTAGTAGTACTTTATCACTCATCTTAATTGGGCCTTGCATGCGTTTGATTTCCTTTGAATTTGGAAAAATAATTCGGTTCTCCGAAAAAAAAAAAAAAAAAGAAAAAGTAGTAGTAGTACTTTATCACTCATCTTAATTGGGCCTTGCATGCGTTTGATTTCCTTTGAACTAGTATAGTACCTGTGCGATGCATGAGATAAATATTGTTAAATTTATTGTACAATTGTGTGAAATAATTAAGATTGTATGTAATATTTTCAGAGCACCTAAAAAATAACAGTATTTATCTCACAATAAATTTATTTAATGTAGATTACAAATTTACATTTATACTTACATTTAAAATTTTAATTATTTTTAACATAATATATAATACTCTACGTGTGTGTATATATATATTTAAAAGTTTATAATATTTATGAAAATGACCCCACTCATTTTTTACTTGATTTCTTATCCATCAGATCTTACAGATCAATGGTTTAGATTTGTCATCACGTTCTCACTTGGGCGCATAGTTCTCATATAATTAGGATTCTATATATATATATATATATATATATATATATATATATATATATATATATATATATATATATATATATATATATATATATATATATATATATATATNATATATATATATATATATATATATCAATAGTTATGCCATGGACCCAGGTCCACCTTACGAGGTAGATCTAGGTCCAAAAACGACGCCGTTTTTTTTTTGTTTGTTTTTTTTTTTACTAAACATATTGGCCTGAAATGTGGAACACAAACTCTACATTCACATACGTTATACTCTACATTCACAATTTGTAAACTCCACATTCACACAGTACAAGATTATATGTTTAGTAACTATATTACCACTGTTATGCATTCACACATTCAAAGCTCTATATTCACAGGTTCTATACTGCATATTCACAACTTGAGAACTCCACATTCACACATTACAGGGCTACAAGTTGCTAGAACTTCTTAACTCTATTACAGATCCACACATGCATAACTCTACATTCACGATTTCTATACTCCATATTCACAACTTGAGAACTCCACATTCACACATTACAGGGCTACAAGTTGCTAGAACTTCTTAACTCTATTACAGATCCACACATGCATAACTCTACATTCACGATTTCTATACTCCACATTCACACAATCATAAGTCTACATTCATGATTTCTATACTCTAAATTCACACTTTGAAACCTCTACATTCACACATTTTTGGACAACTCTATATTCAGCAATATGTTTACTAATTAAAAAAAAAAAAGACAAAACGACGTAGTTTTGGACCCAGGTCCACCTTACCACAGCATAATTTGCGTGTATATATATATATATCTACTATACTAATAAGAGCCAAAGAGAGTTAGGCCTAAAATGGGTAGAAAAAATGGCGGTCAAATTATTTAATCAAATGGATGGTTCAGATGAATTATGTAATCAAATAGATGGTTAAGATAATTCAGATTAATATTATTAATAAAGATTACCTAATTTAACCTTACTTTTATGATTATCCGTTAAGTTTTCCGTTAAATATTATCTTCTCCGTTAATATTCCGTTAACTTTTAACTTACCCATTAATTTCTATAAAAAAGATCTTAGGTTCGAACCTCATCTCAATCAAATTTGACATACTTAAGTTTCTCACTTTATTTACTCTTATTAAATTAAATAAATTAGTGCCAAAGGTCTTGTGGTCAAGCGGTATGAAGTGATTCTCTCAAGTGGGAGGTCATGGGTTATACTACATGTAACAGGGTCAATAATATTCAAAAAAAAAATTAAATAAATTAGTAGCTACAAAGAATTATGTGTCTACAATACCTTTATTTGAAAAAATTAAATAATAGAAATAATTTCATTAGTTATATATTGTCTTTATATTCTCTCGATTCTTTACATTCAAATTTATCAATTGATATTCATTACATTGTCCATTATCTTATTTTTACAATATCTTGTAATTAAATATCAAAGTTATAGTACAAAATAATGTTATATATTTATTTACCAAGTATTTTATTAATACTATGAAAAATAAATTTTAAAATAATTTGAATCTAATTATATTAATTACTTGTAGATTGGTTGACAAAGAGAGTACTCAAATAACCCAACAAATTGAAGCGGAATCGCTCTATTTTACTCTTATTGAATTAAATAAATTAGTAGTTACACCAAAAAATGATACATCTGTATTTCTTTAATACCATGAAAAAAATAAAAAAGAATAGTTTGAAAGCAATCATATTAATTTATTTAATATTTTTTTTCTTAAACTAGGGATTTCTTTATCCACAATAACTCATTCAACAATAATTGTTGAACCAAATGAACTCCAAGCAGAACACCTAAAGAAAAGTCCATAACTCCTATATCATAATCTCATTGCATGACGTTGTCATCTATGCTACCAACAATAACCGAATTGCAAATAACACACTACCAACAAAACGGAAAAGAACAAATAGTAAAGATGAAAACAATGACAATGTTACTCAAAAGAGAATTAAGAACACTTAGGGTGTGTTTGGAAACCCGGAAAATGATTTCTGGAAATCATTTTCCGGGTTTTTGGTGTTTGGGAAGAAGGGGGAAAATAGAGTCAATGGAAATGAACTTCTTGGTCAATGGAAAATAAGCCCAATTTTATGGAAAATGACTTCCCCTTTTTTTGGGGGAAGTCATTTTCCAAAGTTTGCTTCTTCCTTCTCCTTTGCTTCTTCCATCTCCTTAGGCCTCCTAAATGCTTTAACTTCTTCATCTTCATCCCATCTTCTTGACATCTTCAACTTTTTCTTTTTGTTTTTAAGTAATAATTTATTTTTTTTAATATGAGATAGATATTATGAGTTTTATTTTTTTATTTGACATCTGAAACCAGTCGGCCACTTTTATTTTTTATTTTTATTTTTATTTTTTTTTATGAGATAGATATTATTTTGTTGTTATTTTTTGTGATTATTTTATTTTTTGGATTGTATATTTGTTATAAATGTTGTTACATTTAAACAAATTAATTAAAATATTCAATTATATAATTTTGTTCATTTTTCTACCCATTTTCTGGAAAATGAGCCAAACACACCAACACAGTTTTCTGTTCTGCCGCCAAACACAAGAAAGGAAAATATTTTCTGGAAAATGACTTATTTTCCAGAAACCATTTTCCTGCTTTCCAAACACACCCTTAGAAAAATTCAAATGAAAAGTAGTATTTATTTAGACTATCATTTTTAGACCAAATATTTAGACTATCTATTTTAGAATGTTGCAAACATTTATTTTAGTAATAATTATAATGATTTTTTTATATTATCTTGAATTCATATACTTTGAGTTAGATATTTAGATAAAAAAATTCGACATTCAATTACCCATGTATAAACTTCTCTTATATAATCTTGCATTGATATAATTTCAAATATTTATTTAAATATAAACATTGAGCATTAACCCATACGCGCAATGCGCATATAAAACTAGTATATAAAAGAAGTCTTGAATTTTCGGCTAAGCCCAAAAATGATCCAATAATTCAAGTCTAACTGCAAAAGCCCAAGAAGAGTCCAATTCGGCCCATCATCAAATCTACAATGATGTTCTTGCTACACATGGATCAGTCACATGCAAGACCAAATTCAAGGAAGGCCCAAGTCTCTCGTCCAGCCTGTCACATTCCAAGTAAATTGCAGCAGCTGATATTTTAAATCGTGCTACACTGTCCACCAACAGCTCAGTTCTAGACAATATTTTGGCCAACCCAAAAATAAAACGGTTGTTATGTCATAGACACGGGTCTATCTTACAAGGTTGATTTCAGTCTATGTTCACAATTTTAGAACTCTATGTACATAATTGTAAAATTTTATATTCATAATTTTTAAACCTCATATTCATAATTTTTAAACTCTATGTTCACAATTTCAGAACTGCTTTTTGTATTCGATAAAAATCACAGTAAAATATAATTTTTTAAAAATGATACACATATTAATTCACACATTGGCTATTTCGTAGAAGTCACACATTGTGTGTATTTATGTTGATTCGCAGGTTCTCACGAGAACAGTGGTTCTCATTTGATCATATATATGTATGTGTGTGTTATTGAACAACATGATTAGGAGCTAATTCCTATGTATTATAGACTTACATTTACTATTTTTATATGCATATTTGTTGGGACCCAGTTCATCATAAATTAGATATTTAAGTATAGAATTGGGTTGAATTAAGTTGATTATCTTGGACTACTCTGTTTGTCTGTTAGACCGAGAAAACCAATTTTGGTCCTTGGTCTCTTTAATTAGATCAATCCCAATAGATTTGCTATGGATTTGGGCTGCTTTGTTTGGGGAGTTGGGAATTTGGACCCTTTCGATTTAAAAGAATTTTTGGTTGTTAAATTATGCTATGGACCCGGGTCTACCTTACATTACTCACCCATGTTCATAATTTTAAAGTTTAAACTTTATATTCATAATTTTAAAACTCTATATTAACAATTTTAGATCTCAACGTACAAAATTACATTACTCAATATTCACAATTTTTGAACTCTATATTCACAATTTGTAATATAGATTCAAAAACTATGTTGTACTATTGAATATAGAGTTATAAAATTGTGCATATAGAATTGTGAAATTGTAAACATAAAGTTCTGTAATTGTAAACATAGAGTTTTAAAATATTGAACATGGATCTGGGTCTACCTTACAAGGTGTACCCAGATCCATTGCATAACCAGTCATTAAATTGAACATTGAAGAATGTATTTTATTCTCCTTTTTGGGCTACATACGGTTGGTCTTTGGAGATTTTAATTACACAGATTTGCTTGGGTTAAATATTCATAGAGAGCCTATATTTCGAATTTAAGTGGCAAATTATACCGTGCACCACGGTGCACACATCAAGGTGCACCACGTACGTAAACGACGTCGTTTTAAGCATTGAAAACTAACTGTCCTTTTTTATTGGAAATCATGTTTTCCGTTTCGGCCGGTCTATGTATTTATGTTAATATTCTGTGTATTCTAGGTAATTGTTCTGTGTATTCCAGGCAATCATTCTGTGTATTCTAGGCAACTGTTCTGTGTATTCATGTTAGTAATACATGTGATGTGTTTGTGCATTCGAATGTTTAGGAGGATGAGTTTTGTGTATTTTGTGTCAAAATTCTGTGTATTTATGTTATTAACACAGGTTGTGATGTGTTTGTGCATTCGAATGTTAGGAGGATGAGTTATGTGTATTTTGTATCAATATTCTTCTGTGTATTCTAGGTAATCGTTCTGTGTATTCCAGGCAATCATTCTGTGTATTCTAGGCAACCGTTCTGTGTATTCATGTTAGTAACACATGTTGTGATGTGTTTGTGCATTCTGATACACTCTCATTTGTACCTATTTTACTTGTGTTTTTATTTAGGTTTTATAATCAAATGTGTGATAAAATGTTGTGTCCAATGCTTATTTCCTCGTTTTCATATTTAAAATGGTATAATGCTTGGTTTAGATGTTTTTGATGTGTTTAGAAGTGCATTAGAACCATTTGTGAGCAAAAGCCAATCCAAAGGAGCCAAAGAGTTGTAATTCCCGCTACCATGGCGACATCTTGGTAATCGGACCATATCTCTTCCTATGAATATCCAAATGAGATGATTCTTGATTCATTGGAAAGAAGACTTTAAGGGCTACAACTCTTATGAAGACATCAAAGTGTAGATTGAAAGAGAAAATGGTCAAAAGATCAAAGAGTTGTAATTCCTGCTAAATATGGCGACACCTTGGTAATTGGACCATATCTCAGCCTAGGAATATCCAAATGAGGTGATTCTTGAACCATTGGAAAGAAGACTTCAAGGGCTACAACTCTTATGAATACATTAAAATGTGATTCGAAAGGGAAAAGGGTCAAAATCAGGATGCAAGTCGGAACTGCGTCACAGGAATTTTCGACGCGTCGAACTCAACTTTCGACGCGTCGAAAATCCCAAAAATGAGGCAGAATAGCCTCGTTTCGGCGCTGTAAACATTCGACGCGTCGAATGTTGGATTCAACGCGTCGAATGTTGGATTCAACGCGTCGAATGTCGCAGATCTGCGATTCT
This sequence comes from Ipomoea triloba, assembly GCF_003576645.1. Taxonomy (NCBI): domain Eukaryota; kingdom Viridiplantae; phylum Streptophyta; class Magnoliopsida; order Solanales; family Convolvulaceae; genus Ipomoea; species Ipomoea triloba. The sequence goes on from NC_044927.1 coordinate 26,702,444, forward strand.
AAACTTTTAAAAATTGTCATTTTTGCCCTCCATTCTCCACCCACTATAAAAGCATCATTTTCTCTTCAAACCCTAAGCTTGGCTGCGGATTTGGACAAAGGAGAGCAAGGAAAGGAAGCTTCATCTTCTCAAAGAGCTCAAAAGAAAAATCAATTGGAGAGAGAGACAAAGAGAAGAGCTTGGAGGCTTCATTCGGGAGAATTTCTTCATCTCTTTTCTATTTTAAAGCTTTATTGTATGTTTGTTGAATCTATTTTAGCCATGATAGGCTAAGCTTTCCTTTGGGATTTTTGGATTGATAAGTGTTTATGAACCTATGTGCCTAGTTCTTTAATTGCTTGAATGAAATATCTATTTGAGTTTATTACTTGTGTTGTAATTGTGGCTTAATTTCTTGATGCTTGTAGTTAAGGATCCTAATTACTTGTTTCATTGCTAAATTTGTCTATGAATTAGAGCACCCACAATTGCACTTAATTCTTGTACCTCGAGAGAGGACATGTTGATTAAGGGATTTATTGTGAATAGCTCACGAGAGTGAGTATTCCAATTGTGAATAGCCCACGAGAGTGGGTATTCCATTTATTGCTTGTTCTTGATTATATGTTGTGAATAGCTCACGAGAGTGAGTATTCCAATTACCTTGTTTTGGGATTGAATTACGAGAGTAATCTTTCCCTTTTAGATTGCAATCATCCACACTTGTTTAAACCCGAATGATTATTTTACTTTAGATTGGCACTAGGTGATTAAACACTTTGACACCCAAAAATCCCGCTCTTAATCTCTTGTATATAAAAGTCCGTTTGCCTTGCTTCATTTATTTTGTTTTCATAATTTTAGATAAATACCCATTGTTAACGTAGGAATAGCTTCTCGGAAATTAATTAGTAACTAGTGCTTGATACCCCGCTTCCCTGTGGATCGATAACCCCGGAATACTCCGGGTATTTGCTTGTACCTAAAAAGGCTACGACCACATTTGAATGTTTAGGAGGATGAGTTCTGTGTATTTTGTGTCAATATTCTGTGTATTCATGTTATTAACACATGTTGTGATGTGTTTGTGCATTTGAATGTTAGGATGATGAGTTCTGTGTATTTTGTGTCAATATTCTGGGCAAACATTCTGTGTATTCTAGTCAAACGTTCTGTGTATTCTAGATAATGATTTTGTGTATTATAGATAATGAATTTCCTGGAGTCATTCGCGTCCGCGTCCACTAACATTGAAACGACGTCGTTTTGGGTGCACATTGCTATGTGCACCGTGGTGCAGGGTATAATGGTTGAATTTAAGTATTGAAGGCTGAATTTTGGATTTAGGATTTAAATTTTCCAGTCTGGCATGCACACCAAAAATTATACCATGGAACCAAGTTCGTCTTGTGTCTATTTACATATTAAATATTCACAATTTATATAGTGAATGTTTACAATTTGAATTGTGAATATTTAGTATATAAATTATGAACATTCAATATGTAAATTGTGTATTTTGAACTCGGATCTACCGAGTTCACAGAATAATTTATTGACGCCCACTTGTGCTAGGCTTGGAATTAGTTATAAGAAAGAAAATGCAAAAAAAAAAAAAAATACTACTTACTAGAAAAATAACATAAAAATTGTTGTCTATTAAGTAAAAAAATATGTAATTGGTGTTGGTTGTAAGTTTCACTAAGAAACAACGGGTTTTAACCTTTGAGGTCCTCATGTAAACTTTTTGTTTTTTGAGGTCCACTTGATAAAGATATTTCGTCCATGATTATTACATCATGGAGTTTGATTTGGAGAGTAGATCGAACATGATTCTTAGAACATGAATTGCCCGTTATAATTTTGATGTTTTATTTGTCTGAATATGAATAAGATGCACTGTTCTTCTTGTTGTCCAGTAGCCTTTCTTAAATTTAAGATGAGATAAATGATCGTTAGATACAATAAGGGGCCGTTTGGATCAGGTAATCTAAGATTACGTAGGTAATCTGAGTCTGGTAATGTTATATTACCTCAAAGTTGATGTAGCGGTAATGTTTCAAGGTAATGTGATTACCCTCATTTTCTTAGGTAATCTTAGATTACCTTGATTTATTTCAACTTTGCACTTGTTAAACAATCCTTATATAATAATAATAATAATAATAATAATAATAATGGATTAAATACATGTTTATATAATCAAATATACACGTGTGTATATTTATATATTTATTTTTTAAATATTTAAGCATTACATTTATACATATAAATAATTATATATATATATATATATATATATATATATATATATATATATATATTATTGAGGACATTATAGTAAATTTGACCCATATAACCTAAAATATAACCCTTAACCAAACAAAGTAATATTATATTTCACAATCCAAATCAAACACATCCGGTAATCTTAAATTTCCAAAATCTCATATTACCTTACTGGAGGTAATCCTATTACCTGGGGTAATCCAAGATTCTGTGAACCAAACCCCCTCTAAGAGAATAGTTAGAGAAAGCAGCTAGACTTTCCCTCGGGTCCCCTCCATTTGATTAAAAAGAAAAGAAAACAAAAAAGGGAATAGTTGCTTTGCTTGGTAGGTGAGCATCAAGTTGGAAAAGTCAATAATGAAATTTCCTACTAATTGCATTAATATATTCTTCATGCGAAATTTCCCTTTTCATATACGTTCATATATATATATATATATATATATATATATATATATATATATATATATATATATATGTCGTGGTTTCACTTGTATAAGAGCATATATATACACTGCTCACATAATTTCTAGTTTTCTATCCGGCCCGCCATCCCCCGAAACATCGTCTGATCTGTCTCCTCTGATCCATCATATCCTCGTCCGTCCGCCGCCGCTTGAACTACCGCAGTCCAGATCACTCAACTTTCATTGATTCAGAGCTGGCGAGAGGTTATTAGTACGATCCTTATTATCGCATATTATGATTACATGTGATATAATTAATCTAACATATTTTCCTTATCTCTGCGTTAATTCTTCCATTTTAACTCTTGCCTGCCTTACGTATCTGCAGCTCTTTCTTTTCGAAGATATATATGACGATGAAGCAGGAAAGCAGGCAACAAGAACTCGATATGATTTAGCAAATCTAATAAATGTAGCATTCAAGGTAAGCTCGATCTATATTGTTCCTTTTTCAGTTTGCATATATGTATGCCTATAATATGATCTTTTTCTATACTATTAGCTTTAATTTCAATCCACTGCATATGTACGTTGCAGTCCCACTAAAAATCAAATTTAAAACCTTATCGTTATTAAATTAAAAAATAGTCAATCTGATAAACTTAGTTAGAGACTAGGGTTGCTTACAGTATCTTATGCTAAAGTAACAAGCTCAGGAAAACCTTAAATCATCAACTTGTCTTGAGCACCGGGTTGAGCGGGCTAACCTACTAATAATGTTTTAATAAAAATTAAACAACCATCTTCAAAAAAAAAAAACAACAACAACAACAATTCAGTCTATAACAATATAGCATCATATCTAAAAATACTAAAATATCTTAATACAATTTTGGGTTCTTTCTTCCTTTTAATGTGGCAAGCTAACTTTTAACTTAGGCCACCACTAAATTCTCAATCCAATAATCCATCTTTATTATAAGGTGGGTTGGACCATACTGATGGACCCAACTTATTTTCACCATCGATCTAATCCATAGTATCAAACATTATTAATTGCATGGACCCTAGTCTACATAGATGTGTGAACCACGGTTCAAAAATACATAAAATATATTATTAATTTTAACTTATAAAATACAGTATTTTACCCCAAAAATTTCATTCTATCACGTAATGTACATTATGACTGGCCTGACCTACCCATGAAAGGCCATCTTGTAACTTGCCGCCTGGTTCAACCCAGCGAATTAAGCTCGTTTGGGAGACGGACGGCTTGACTGTTTCAAGTTGGGTTGTGGTTGGCTGGGCCCCTGGAGTAAGGACCGACCACCGTATTGACACTATGATCGGGGAATAATCCCTATTAATAACAATTGAGACTAAATGTGGGCATGTTATACTACTGGAAAATAAAATAATTATTACGCCATAATTGGGAGCTAGGTTACACACCATTATATTACTTCCACACAACAACCAAAATGGAATAAAATATTCATCAAAGTTTTAAAGATATAACATATGGATAAATAGTTAAATACCTAAACCCCAAAGGCAACATGGGTATAGCCACACATTTTTGCAAAACCCATTAAATATAAAATATATAAATTAAAGTTACACTGAAATTCCAGGATGGGGGATTAGGAAATGAAGTCCTTATATATGGGAGCTGAACTAGGGCTACCAAAAGTTAATAATATTGACTTGTTATATCTTCATTAATTGTCCCCCATGTCCAATGAAGATAATGATTCTCAGGAACAAGGTAGTCACCCTGCTCGTTCATCAGATAATAATTCATTGCATTTTCGTTGTCAATTTGCTGCAAAAATATAGTAAATATTCACATAATATATTATTGAATTAACAATTAAAGTAAAAAAATTTTAAAAGTAGGTAAATAATTCATGAAAAGATTAAGTGATGGATCATGCCTGAGCTGCCCTGGTTGAAATTTTCTTGAAATGTTTGGTGTTGTGGCCATCCAAATGAAGTATCTCCATTCACTTGTTGCTATATAATTTTTGATAAAATCCATCATATAGTAAAATAAAATGAAATGGAAGCTGGTGTCAATTCAATAAGGAAAGCATGATTTTTTTTTTTGAAAAAAAAAATTAATAATACCGTACCTGGTTGGGAAGACATTGGTTAATGGTAAGTTGATTGTAAAAATCATCATTAGCAAAATCTATCCAGTGATAGCCAATGCCATATGAATTATCTTGTCTAGCCGTGTTGTCATCATATGCATAATTATTGGCAATTTGCATTTGGACAGTAGTTTCTTGATAAATAATGTTGTTCTCTAAAACAGGCGACACCAATGATTGTTGTTTTCCGCCCTCAACTCGTAAGTTTTCATTCTCATTCTTAGCAAAAAAAGACACTGTTAGGTTTTGCATTTGCTCATCCTGCTCAAACGAAGATAAACCAAGGTGGCAACCTTTGGATGAAGCATGGTGGCTACTATAGGATGATGAAACATCTTGTTGAGATTGTTGGGTATGGTACACCTTATCATTTCTAGCAAGTTTGTTCATCCTTTTTGATCCTGATATCTTGAATTTTCGATATTTCTGTAAATTTTCAAGCTAGAATGTTAAATAAGCATTTTACTTAAAAATGATAGCTAATATATAATAAAACTAATAATATTTTAAAATTGGGTCACACTTGTGTAAGATCATCTCACATATCCTTATCCGTAATAAAGTGTTTGTTACGGAAAAGTTGTAATACTAATTAGGAATGAAGTGTTTGTCACCCAAAAATGTAATCCTAAATTAGAATAAATGTATTACTTTTACATGTTGATGTACAAGTATTGTTTTTTCTTCAAAAGTATTACAATGTCCGTTGTAAGTAATTTTAACAAGTGTTTGTTACTTATAAAAGCAAATGTAATACTTTTGAGATATCCTTATCCATAATAAAGTGTTTGTTACGGAAAGAATGTAATACTAATTAGGAATAAAGTGTTTGTCACTAAAAAATGTAATCCTAAATTAGAATAAATGTATTACTTTTACATGATGATGTATAAGTATTATTTTTTTCTTCAAAAGTGTTACAATGTCCGTTATAAGTAATTTTAACAAGTGTTTGTTACTTATAAAACCTCCTTCACACCAGATCTCATCAATATATATATATATATATATATATATATATATATATATATATATATATGAATGTTAAATTGTTATTTGTTAAGTACATAATAACATTATTTTTATTTATATGTTAATTTTAGATTAAAAAGAGACATTCTTTAATTCTAGCCTTTTTCTTTTCATTTTTTTTATTTCAAAAATTAATGTTTGGTCCTAGTATTTAATACAAGGGTGTTTTGGCGTATTTAATTTCAAGTGTTAAGTATTTTTTTTTTAAAGTTATGTGTCATTTCACTTTTAATTTAGTCTTTTTTTTTTCAAAAAAAAAAATCTCTATTGGTTATAATATTATTGTGGCATGTCTATTTATCCTCGTCAAATAATATATTTAAATGATGTTATTAACCACTCAAAATCCTCAATTTTTCTTCTTGGTAATAGAACCACAAGTCTTGTGAATTTTTTTGAATTAGACTTTTTGACAAAACTTAAGGTTTGCCAAGAAGTAGATTTGTGGTTTTTTCAATTGTCATTTTTTTATTTATTTTTTATTTTGCAGTAGACTTATGTATTGATAACAATTTTATTATTACCAAGAAAAAAATGAGGATTTTGAGTGGTTAATAATGTCATTTAAACATATTTGTTGACGGATGATAAAATACCGTCATGCCACAATAATACAAGAATCAATGACAATGTTTTGAAAAAAAAAATAACTAAAAGTAGAATGAAACATATAAATTTAGAACCAAAAAAGAAAAATGATTTAACACTTAAACGGAATAGATCAAAATGCCCTTATATTTAACATTATTTAAACATTTTGTTGACAAAAAGGACAAAAAATTGTCATATTATAATAATACTAGAACCAAAAAAAAAAAAAAAGATATTTTTTTTTAAAAAAAATGACTTGACTAGATTGACACGGATAAATCTATAATAAAAAAATAGAATTAACTCTAAAAATAAATTATGTACTTAAAGGGTGAATTGAATCACCTGTAAATGGCTAGAAACATGTTCTCTCGTTAACCCCGGCTCATTCATGACCCTCAAAATCTTATTTGGCACAGCATTCTTATCTGCATTTAAGAAATGTTGCAATATTCAGTAAAGAGAAAATTAGTATTGCATAGCACTTTTTATACATAAAAGTTTTTAAAAAAGGTGATAATAATTAAAAAAAAATAAAAAAATCTAACTCTCAAGGCCGCCTAGAATCTGGATGGCATCCATGAATTTGAAATGTCGTTCAGTGGTCCAATTGAACTTGCTCTTATGATTATTATCACAAATAATTGGACCCGTCTCCGCCAGCTCCATACCAATTGAGAGTTTGCAATTCTTCTGATGAGCTGTAATAATCTGCCATAGATCTTTCAGTTCGTAAGCCGACACGGGTTTCCTAAGGAAATTCTGCATTTTCTGCCCAAAAGTACCCTCTTGCTTCTCATCACATATCACTGCATATATGCATTTAACATTTATATAAAATGATCGATAATAATAAAGCTATATATTCATTTAGCACTTATAACACCTATATATGCGTACGTCCATTTTAATTTTCACTTCTTGAGTTGACAGAAATTAGCATCCACTCCACCTTGGTGGGACTTCCGTTCACCTCCTTACGGTGTATAGTATTAATTTTTTCACGAATTCAAAATTAAAATTTCTCAAAATGGTTTAGTATTATTTGTTATGAATAAGCTAAGTATTAATAGATTTTGATGATGTAAACGATATTGTATAGGGCACATTAGACCCTTCATTCTTTTTGTTGTAAATATAATCTAGACAAGCTTTGTAACCACGTAAACAAAAGGAAGCAGTTTCGAATGGAAGGGCTTTGGAAGAAGGTGACTAGAAGAAAAGGAAGCAAAGGGGATCGGAAGAATTGAAGATCAAAGTAGTTCAGAAGTTATCTTAATGGAAGATGAAAGGGCATTTAATGTTTTCATTCAAGATCATAGGAGCTTTATTGCATTCTTTTACAGAAGATCATCGTCGGAAAGAGTTCATATGGGATAGGACAAAAAGAACCATTTAAAAATGCAACTTGTGTGACACCTAAAAGTCTACATGCAAGACAAATTAGTGATAAGTAGAAGCGCATCAACTCTTTTTTACATTCAAGATTTCAAAGATATGACAATGAATTTTAGGCGATTCTAGCAACTTTTGAATGGCTACAACTTATTGAGTGAGAATGGACAAATTCAAAATTCATGTTGGCGCTTACCCCTCCTCATCTATAAAAGGAGGATCTAAGCTTAGAAGGAGGGAGGGAGAGAGAGAGAGAGAAGGAGTTTTGTGAATAATTGAAAAATAGTGATTAGTGTTCATGCTACTGTGAAAATGTTATATTGTTGAATCAAGCTTCTAAGTTGAAGAAAAGAATCCGTTTGATTCTTGAAAGTCCAACCTCAAATAAAACCATCTTTGGGTTTGAAGGAAGTTGGAAGACGAACCTAGCAAGACGACTTGGTATGGACCCTTAACTAGCTCTAATCAGGCAATGAAAGACAAGACGACTTTGTGATTGATCCTGTCTCAAGGATTGTCAATCAGTACAAGCTAAAGGCTTCGTGTCACTTTGTATTTGTGTATGTATAAAAATACTTAATTAGCTGAAACATCATTGGAGTTAAAGGGAAGAGTAGAATAGAAAAGTTCTTCCGAACTACTATAAAATTCTCTATTGCATTTTACATTCATTTTCATTACTCTAATGTGAAACTAACCCCATACTTACAAAGACTAACACTTAAAATCATAAAACATGGCTACATCTTTTCATCGACAAGGTCAAAGAATTCCGTTGCAAGAAAACTTAATAGTTTTCTAGCTTTGATTTATAAATTCAAACTCACTTAGAACTAACTCAAAAAGGTTTTAAAATTATTAAAAAGTCTATTCAATTCTTTTTAATTTTATTGATAATTCCAGGCGTGCACCATGTAAATAAAATTGATTTTAAAACTATTTTCTTCTTCTCCAAGGTGCTTGGAGTGTTGAAACATGTTTCAACTCTCAAATATACTACTTTCAGCCAACTTGAATAAAATAGAATTTTCAAAAATTAAGTAATAATACGGGATCACTTCAATTATTTAGGTTATGTTTGGTAAATCTAGCTGAAAAGTCGTTGAAAGCTGAAAAGCTATAAGCTAGTATATGAAATTTGAAGAGCTGTTAAGATAGCTGTTATGCTTAAAAGTGTTAGGTAAAATTAACTTTTTGATAATAAGCTGATAAATGTTAAAAGACTAAAATGATATCTTCATAAAATTTAAATAGTTTTAAATTTAAATACGTTTGTTTACATATTAAAATATAAAATAATGAAACCAATATATTTTAATATAATATAAAGTAAGAACATATATTTTAAAATATATAAAGTAAAACAAAATATTTATAGTTCATAAAATTAGTTCGTTCATACAAAAATTAATGTTCAAACACACAAATGTCAATTAAAATTACAAATAAACATATTGAAGAGAAAATGTCAAAAGAATTTTAATTGAGAGGGATAAAAGATGTCATTTATTTTAAATAATAAGAATAAAGATGAAAAAAAGGTTAAAAAGCTTGTAGCTTATTTTTAAAACGCTTTTCAAAATAAGCTCTTATTTTAAGCTACTAGTTTATTTTGAGAATATTATCAAATATAACTTATAGCTTATTAGTAGCTTAAAATAAACTATAAACTTTTAAATAAACTCTACCAAACAGAACCTTAGTAATAAAAACATAAAAAACTCACAAAGTACAGGAAGCCCAAATTGTTGAGCAATCATTTGTTGAAATCTGTTGATGTCAGGCATGTTCACATCTGAAATAACAACATCAAATTCTCCCCTAGTACGTACTAGAGTGTCAAAAGCATCTTTAGGATGCTTCACCACCTCAACTGTCCAGCAAATAGAACAAAATTAGTACAAACAAATGCTACGTCATTTCATAATCATATAATATAATAATACTACAATAATGACTACCTTGAAAGTTCAATTTCCTAAGCATGTGTACACACGTGGGGTCAGAATCATAGTCATCCTCAACCACAATAACTTTTACGCTTCTCTCACTCTCCATGCTTAACCTCATCATCGTACTACTCCCACTCATATCGATAAAAACTTACCTGCAACTTCACACACCAGAAGAGATGGCACTGTTTATCTCATATATATACACAGAACCTTGAGGATTCAGTGGACAGTGATGGGCCGCGTTTACGCCATTTCTTTTTCCAAATCCTCTAGAGCAACTTGTAATTAGAAAGCAACACGTACTACCTCCAATGTCCTTTTCAAGAAAAGGTCAAATTATAATCGTCACAAAACAAGCTCATATTACAATCGTCACAACACATCTTTACAGTAGCTCATATTACAATCGTCACAACACATCTTTCCTACTGTAAGAGTGGTATTTAACTTTCAAGTAGTGATTACAAGTTTTATTCGGTGCATACTTTTAGATAATGACAGCAAACGAAAAAATAATGTGCTATGGATCCAAAGGGTCTTAACAAGAATCAAATTTATAATATTTTTATATAAGAATTATGTTTCATCCATTCGGTCATCTTTTTCAGAACAGAACTATTCTTTTTTATCAATATATATAGATTCAAACTTAGTTTCCTTCGGAGGGAAGGATTGGAGATCGTAAAGCGAGCTAGCAAGAGAAATTGGATTAGCTTACTGCTGAGTGCATTACCCTACCAATTAATAAGAACCAATCAGTGATGGGCATACCATACAAATACCAGGTCAAAGGATGAAGTCTGACCAATAAGCAGCATATAGATACAATATGCATGTGTGCCTACGTGTTTGATTACTTTATGGAAAAATTGCATTTTTGATCCTTAAGTTGTAGGGTAATTGTATAATTTGTCCCTGTGTTTTGGTCATGCTCACTTTTCATCCCTAAGTTATCATTAGCGTTGCACTTTTCATCCCTAAGTTATACTAATTGAAAATTTTGTCCCTAAATTATTATTACGTTGCACTTTTCGTCCCTAACTGCAGTTGCACGGAACAGAGGCGGTTCATCCGTTCAACACAACTGCAGTATCCGTTCAACAAAACTGCAGTATCAGCTCACTGTCCACAATGCATTGTGGACCATGGTCCACAATATAATTTGCGTATATATATAATATATATATATATATATATATATATATATATATATATATATATATATATATATATATATATATATATATATATATA
>NC_044927.1:26713641-26761151 GCF_003576645.1 Ipomoea triloba
TATATATATATATATATATATATATATATATATATATATATATATATACATGTATTGATACATATATGTGTGAATAGCTTGCCGATGTGTATAATGTGTTTAAGAGAGCCAAATTCAGATACTCTGAATAGATTTTTTACATGCATAGGATGGAATTAAGATAGAAGAATTCAAAGAAACAGAGAAACAGAGCTACTGGATTCTGTCGGAATTGAAGCCTTTTATAGGGAACAGGTGAGGGAGAGGGAGAGTGACAGCATAGTTTATTTATTTATTTTTTGATTGTTCCTGTTGACAAAAGGGTTGATGTTTGGGGGGGGGGGGGNTTTACATCAACAAATTAAAACAGACAAAAGATATATGTAGACATCTTTTACTATGAAATGGATTGCTAATGATAATGATGGGCAACCCAATGAGGGATCCTACAAGTGCGTCTCATGTGTAAGGTGTAGGATTTCCAGCTCCAAAAAAAAAAAAGGAAAGGTTTTCCCATTTTAAAGGTGCCATGTGATTTAGTTTTGGACGAGATACTTTGATAATGAGGTAAAAAGAAATAACAAATTTATCAATGCATAGCACGGGTAATTGGACAATTATTTACTTTAATTCAAGCAAGAAAAACATCAGGAAACATAATCGATCCAACCAATTTCATCAATTGCGTTATATAATATTCGATGTTATAATTTACATAATTGTATATCAATCCAAATATTCTTAAAATATTATAACAAATCCATTTTGTGCAACGCACGGGCGAAAATACTAATAATATATAAATTAAAAGCCCTATTTGCATGTTTGAAAAGTTAAAAAGAATTATCACTTTGATTAAAATTCAAGTAATCAAAGGAAAGAGGTTCTCCTTGTCACTAAAAAAAAGGTATGTTGGTCTCTAGGATTTTAGTATTGGTTAAGGATTTTGCTTTTGGACTTGATTTTGGTATTACCACATTAGGCCATTAGGGTTTTTAAAAAAATAATAATTGGTAAGTTTTTGAATTTTTTGAAAATGTGTACTTAAATTATTGAATTTAAACAAGTTTCAAATTAAAGACTATCAAACTCGGGAAAAAAATGTGAATACCACTTTTTATAGTTTAAAATCTGGTTGTCCTTATTAATTGGTTACACACCACTTGAAAATTTCTAACTAATTTTGCCCTGATGTTAACATTTTTTTTTTTTTACTTCACTATCATCCTTAACAAATTGGTTAAAATCTTTTAAAGTTTTTTTTTTTTTTTTTTTTGGATTTTGCTTTGTTGGAGGAAAGAGAGAGAGAGAAAAAACTTTAAAAGAAGGGGGAAAACAAAAGGCAAGCCTTTGACTATGCAAAGTGTGTTATTTAATTTTCTCAAAAACTATGTAAACTTAGTTTGTTGCCGTAAAATGTTTCTCCTCTATCCTCTTTCCTCTCTCTCCTCTTTTTCAAATCATCAAATTTATTTCAAAAACTAAGGAAAAAATAAAAAAAACTCTCGAATGAAGATGCTCTAATTAATCTTCCAACGAGCAATTGTTGTGAACTATGGAGAAGTGGTTGTGAAAGACAAGAACCTTTCATCCTTAGCTTGTCCATTGCTATGAAGGACAATGTTGAATCTCATCATCCTCCCATGGTTGTGAAGGACCAAAGCCATCAATGTAAATAAAAAAAATATGGGACTTTATTTGGTGACTTATTAGTACTAGTGATTAACAATGTGCTAATTACTTCTTCTTCTTCTTTCTTAAATGTGGTAATTTATTTTAAAGTTTTTGAGTTCAACATGTTTGTAGCTTTAATTTATTGTTAGACTTTATGATAAGGAAAAATGTTTGGAGCTTTAATTTATTGTTAGAAATAATGATAAGGAAAAAGAATTGTTTTTCTTTTCTTTAATTTTATGATTTTGTTATTGAAAAAGAATTTGTGTGCATGGTGAATCATCAAGGAAAAAAGGTCATTGTGAGAGATAATACTTGTGACTCATAAAAGTTTTCTTAGTTGGACAATGACGACATACATAGATGGTCTTGTTGTTCAAGAATGTCGGAACCCTAAATTAAAGCCTAGGATTTTGGTATCGTATTGGCTAAGCCTCTCGGGTTTTGAATCGTTTAACTTTTTATTTTTTATTTTTATTTTTAACAAAAATGATATTTTAAATGGTTATTTGGTGGTGATGGATAATACACTAGGCTTGGACTACATAGACCCGTCCAAGAAAGCAATTGGATCAAGAAAGCCCAAGAAGGACCCTCAACACAAAGCTACAGAAGAGTTCGATAAGGATTGGACTTAATATTAACAAGATTAGGGTTTATTAGTTATAATGTAACAGGGACTCCCAATATGGGACCATCTAGGATTCTTATTCCTTGTAGGGCTCTAGGCCCAAAATATGTATAAATAGACCCTCCACACATGGAGAAGGGGAGCAATCTTGAGTAATACAATATTTATATTCTCTCGCTATATTTTCCTACATATTTCTTATATTCTCGTTATTCTAACAGGTAGTGTTGGCCTGCCTGGGCAACATTGGCGCCGTCCGTGGGGATCGATACGAAAAGCTTACGATCGTTCCTCAAGCGCCGTCCGTGGGGATCGATACGAAAAGCTTACGATCGTTCCTCAAACCTAAAAATACATATTCGAAACCCTAATCATGCTGATCACAATTCGGACCTGCATCGAGTTCCTAATTCGGACCTGCATCGAGTTCCTAATTCGGACCTGCATCGAGTTCCTAATTCGGACTTGCATTGAGCCCTTGGCGCGACCAAATAACCCAGTTGAGGCAGCTTTGATTTTCCGTTAATTTAAATCTAGGTAGCAAACTCCATTGGCAGTAGCTCTGTTCTTGTTCGACGGTGAATTTTCAAAGGCGCAGCGGGACTACGACTGGTGCTATGCTTGTCAGTACTTTTATGGTATGATATATTTAACCTGCTGCCATTTATTTAGCCATGTTTAGTTATTAATTTGATTAGCCATGTTTAGTTGTTAACGTTATTCTTGAGATTGTGTCCCAACGTACAAAGCTTCCAATTTGATTGGGTGTTAGTTAGCTATTCTTGAACTGTGGCAAAAAAAAAAAAAAAAAGAGATGGCAAGGAAAAATTATCATAAAAGTGAGGCCCATATTATCTTGAGGTTTGTATCCTGATCATATCCATCTATAGGCACACATGCATGCATACAATAAATACACACACACACATATACTTTAGTCTTTCTTTTAATTTCATTTAGGAGTGCTTGGTTCATGAAACCCCTGTAAAAGGATAAAGTAAGGCTTTAAATGATTCATGTTGCTTCTCTACACGTTCATGACAACATATATATATACTTTATGTTTGGTTTCATTCTGATTTACATCTTGTATTCTCAATGCTTTGCCCATGTAATAACTTAGTCATAGCTGTCTTATTATAATAATAATATGCATCATGCATGGCAACTTAAATGAGGCCTTTATGAAATTTTTTATCATCCATGTATTTCCTTTATACATATAATACATAACTACATATATGTTAGCTATTGGCGTATAGTAGGTTTCTTGTACGTACTGTGTATAATTTGTATCGTGTATATGATTTGTGCTATATGATTTCACACTATCAATCATGTATTATATGTTATAAGAGAACGACATATCAACTAAGTCTTGTTCACATACATAAATATGTTCGTGGAATCAAAATCAATTAAAACCAACAAATATATACATGTACAGTTTGATTATATATAAGCTGATTTAGTTGGTTTCTGGAATCGAATATTACGTATGTGTACTCCTATTGCTGGATTATTTGTATGAATGTTAGAACCAACTACTGCAATGGAATCAAACTTGGAGTCACGAACGGTTATGGTGGTGTAGTTGGGTTCCCACGGCGGAGGGCAACAGGCAATGAAAAAAAAAAAAAGCCAGACTCGTATTCCCACCATCGCGTGGAAGAAATGCATACTCACTATGCAATGAAAAAAAAAAGAGAAAAAAAAGCCAGTGGCAGACTCGTATTCCCACCACCGTGTGGAAGAAACGCATACTCACTAGGCAATGGAAAAAAAAAAAGCCAGTGGCAGACTCGTATTCCCACCATCACGTGAAAGAAACGCATACTCACTAGGCAATGAAAAAAAAAAGAGAAAAAAAAATCCAGTGGCAGACTCGTATTCCCACCACCGTGTGGAAGAAACGCACACTCACTAGGCAATGAAAAAAAAAAAAAAGCCAGTGGCAGACTCGTATTCCCACCACCGTGTGAAAGAAACGCATACTCACTAGGCAATGGAAGACATATACCCACCACCGAGTGGAAGACATATACCCACTATCGAGTGGAAGACATATACCCACCACCGAGTGAAAAACATATACTCACCACCGAGTGGAAGACATATACCCACCACCGAGTAGAAGACATATACCCATTAGCCAATGGCAGACTCGTATTCCCGCCACCGTGTGGAAGAAACGCATACTCACTAGGCAATGGAAGACATATACCCACCACCGAGTGGAAGACATATACCCACCACCGAGTGGAAGACATATACCCACCACCGAGTGGAAAACATATACCCATCACCGAGTGGAAGACATATACTCATTAGCCAGTGGTAGACTCGTATTCCCACCACCGTGTGGAAGAAACACATACTCATTAGGCAATGGAAGGAAAAAAAAAATTTTATTTACAGATTGATCGAAACAAAAAAGCACAATTATACTTTCTCGAGACTTTGTATTCACAAAATCCCAAGAAAGTGGAGGACTGGATGATGGATAGTACACTAGCCTTGGGCTACATGAACCGGCCCAAGAGAGCAAGTATACTTTCTAGAGACTTCGTATCCACAAAGTCTCAAGAAAGTGGGGGACTGGATGATGGATAATACACTAGGCTTGGACTACATAGACCCGCCTAAGAAAGCAATTGGATCAAGAAAGCCCAAGAAGGACCCTCAACACAAAGCTACAGAAGAGTTCGATAAGGATTATACTTAGCACTTGTAATATTAACAAGATTAGGGCTTATTAGTTATAATGTAACAGGGACTCCCAATATAGGACGATCCAGGATTCTTATTCCTTGTAGGGCTCTAGGCCCAAAATATGTATAAATAGACCCTCCACACATGGAGAAGGGGAGCAATCCTGAGTAATACAATATCTATATTCTCTCGCTATATTTTCCTACATATTTCCTATATTCTCGCTATTCTAACAGGTAGTGTTGGCCTGCCTTTGACTACCCAGAAGTCATAAAACCAACAGGTGGTACAAATATATGTGTAGTAGTTCACTTGTGATCTGGGTTGGGTCAAAATGGATTCATCTTCTTCAATGTGAGATTAAAAAAAAAAAAATACTATTCGTACTCTCAAATTCTACTCACAACTTTTACTTCTTTTCACAAAGTTTTGATAGTGACATCACAGGATGCAGATAACTAATCATCAATTGCCACATCAATGAGTAAAAGTGAGGGGTAGAAATATGGAGTACATGTAGTAGAACTTTGAAAAAAAATGATATATTGTACTCTCAAAATGAATAATGGGTAAATCAAAAATTAATTTTCAAAATAGGTTCAGTTAGAAAAATGGAGATGAGAAGGTTTAGAAAAACCTTTGCCCCGGATTGGAATGATGGAGCGGATTTGCACTAATAATATATATACAATTATCTTTAGCATAAATGCTCTCTTTATCGTGTGCATGTGGTCGGGGTACAAAATCAAATCTCAAAATGTACTTGTACTTTGATTTAATGTCATTGTTTATTGCTTCAAACTTGTAGCTAGTGTTTGAACTTCAAAATCATCATTTCTTTGAAAATGTCTGTGAATACTTCTATAAAATACAAACTGCTATTAATGTAGACATTTTTTTAGGTCCACTTGATAAAGATATTCTGTCCATGCTTATCACAGCATGGGGTTTGATTTAGAGAATAGAACACATACATGAGAGACCATGTAGTAAAATTTTTAGAGTATGCGGTTATAATTTTGATGTTGTATTATTATTTGTGTGAATATGAAAAAGATATTCTTCGATCTTGTTGTCCTTTCTTAAATAATTTAAGATGAGATAAATGATGATTAGGTAAGATAATTAAAAAGAAGGGTTGCTTTGCTTGGTAGGTGAGCATCAAGTTGGAAAAGTCAATAATGAATTGAAATTTCCTATGAATTTCATTATATCAATTCTTCATGTGTCGTGGTTTCACTTGTATAAGATCAGAGCATATAATTTGACCATAATAATTTTTTAATAAAAAATAAAGTAACAATTCAATCTATAACATCATATTTCGTCGATATCAATGAACTCTAAAAATAGTAAAATACTAAACAATCTTAATACAAAGTTTATGTTTCTTTTTTCTTTTTTAAATGTCAAGCTAACTTTTAATACTAGCCTATTTAGGCCCCCAACTACTAAATTCTCAATTCAATAATCTATCTTTATGGCATCCACAATTGTGAATTTTATGTGATTTTTGAAGAGATTTTAGGTGAGTTAGGTGGAAGAGAGAGAGGGAGTTGAGTCTCCATGCAAATACAGGATTTTTTTCAATTATGTGGGTCCCACCAAATCAGTACCACCTGCTGGAGTTTTCGCGTGAGGCGCACAATTAGCGCCCAATAGCTGCTAGGTGTCTGGGAGCGTAAATACAATTTTTTTCATTTTTTATTTTTTTGTTTCAGACTTTTTTTTTCCTTTTCTTTTTTCTCACTTTTCCTCTCTCATCTCTCCTATTTGACAACCTAAAAACTTCTCTATTGAGAATGCCCTAATGTGGGTTGGACCATACTTATGGGCCAAACTTAATTTGACCATTCTAATCCATTGCATCCTTTAAAAAGAAGGTCGGATATAATGATAAGAATGTTAGAACAACATTAGGTGCCGTGGTCAACCATAGCAATGAACTAAATTCATAACCCATAAACTGAAAATTAAACCCTATTTGTTCCCGCAAATAAATGAGTATCAGATTAATTTAAAATTTTATATATTTTTGTTTAAAGTTAACAAATTTTCAGGTTGGTAACAATCGAGACTAAATGTGCGCATGTTATAATACTGGAATGGGAAACACATTTTCCATTAACTGCATTTTTTAGGCACATCTCAAAAAACTGGATAAATGATTCTCAGAAATCATTTTTCGAGTTTCCAAACACACTCTAAGTAAACTGGAAAGATATATATATATATATAGTAGTTAGAAACTAGAAAGACGATAAGATAGAAACGGAGTAAAAAGAGAAAGTTATTCAAGTAGTTCAATTCAAACACACGAGTATTACAATACATGTCACTCAAGTAATGGTTATGAGTTTCATAATAATAATAATAATAATAATAATAAAAAGTACATGCCACGGCTTTGACCCAACACCTCCCTTGTAGAGTTGTAGTTATAATTCATTGCCAGTTTGCTGCAAAAATTAAATACATAATATATTATTTAAGTAACAATTAAATTAGTAAGAAAATTGAAGATGTTTGTACATATGGAATGTGGTTCATGCTAATTCAACTTATTAATTATATTGAGACAGTTAATAGTACGAACCTGAATATGTAGGAGAACATTGATCAATATTAACTTGACTGTCAAAATTATTAAAGAAATCTACCATATGATTGCCACCCGAACAATCTTGTTCAATAATGTTGTCGTGGTTGAAAGTCGGTAATTCCATAATTGGTTCAAGATTAGAATAAATATCAGTCTCTGAGAAAAATTGCACTGTAAATTGTTGTTGTCCGACTTGTGGTGAGTATGAATGATATGATGAGCTGTTATGATTCCCCATTGCATTGCATGGCATGTCCAGCACGGTTCATTTTGCATGGAATAAAACATTGATTCATCTGGATCAGACGAGAATACACCATCGTTGCTACTATAGGATGATGAAGCATCTAGTTGATAACTTTGTTGGATAAGGTTCTCATACTGCTCATTATGTCTCACAAGTTTGTTTCTCCGTTGCCATCCATTTCCCTTGTTTTCTCGACATTTCTGTCAATTTTCATACCAAATATTGAATAGATCAGATGCATGTTTTACCTATTAGTTTTTGTTTTGAATTAATTATTCTATCAATACTTTTAAGTTTTCACTCCAAAATAATGTGTTGTTGAAGATAATAGTTTTTGCATATGCTATAAAGTAAAATTAAAAAATTAAAAAAAAACATATATAATCATAATCAATGAAGATGTAATAATTAATACGTACAAAGCAGAAGTATTGCGTACTCCCAAAAGAACATTATATTTTTACATTAAATGACATGATAGAGAAAATTGAAGGTAATTCATATTGGAATATGCTAATAGAAATGAAATATAAAGATAAAATGTCAGATTATTAAATATATAGGAATGTTAGATTATTGTTAAGTACATAATAATCTGATTTTAGTTACCTGCAAATGGCTAGCAACTTGTGCCCTCGTTAATCCGGGCTCATTCATGAGTTCCAAAATAGTATTTGGTACGGTATCTTTACCTGCATGTAAGAAATTTTGAAAACTAAAATTAGTATTTTGTAACTCTATTTTAATGATGACAAAAAAAGAAAGAAAGAAAGAACGAGACCACAGGACAATTCAATTGATTCCTAAAATTGTGAGTAAGGATATATGATATAATTAAGCAAATAGGCCAGCACTAAGAGTTTCACCCAATGTATGTAATGTATTCCTGATGAAAATCAGGCACTAACTAGTCCACCATCAAATGGGCTAGCGTGGGGGTTTCACCTTTCATCCAATGTGGTGAACTTCTTATTGTGCCACAAGACACTAGTACTCTCACTAAATGGGCATCCCGTCGGGCCAAACTAGGAATTTCACTTTTTGAGGACAATTAAGATAATTTAAATAAAAAAAAAATGAAAATATCTTACCCCTAATGCCGCCTAGAATATTGACCACATCCAGGAATTTGTAGTGGAGTTCTTTTGTCCAGTCAAGCTTTGTAGTGGAGGTCTTTTGTCCTTCATTAGCATTATCTACCGGCTCCATAGCACTTGCGCCTTTGAATTGATATGAATGAGGCTTCTCCGGTGGGTTATACCTAAGGCATTGTCGACAACACACTATATATACCCAGATGGTCTGGTGTTGTTGTCAATCCAATGTTGATTTTTGTTGTTTAAGGATTCATGAATTTTTAAAAATAATTATTAATCGAATTCAACTGCAGATCTTTGTTACAGATTCAAAAATGGGACAAAACATCAACAGCTAGTACTGCTTTTGGTGGCCGCTCCTCGATCTCCACTCCTTTTCTGAATCTGTAATAATATAGATTCCTTGGCTCCAGATCAGAAGAACGAGAGAAATGGATTTTTGATTGGAAATTAAAGGTGTACGTTTTAGATATCTATCGGAGCATGCAGTAGATCCGATGATCTGTAGGACTGTAGCATAAGTTCTCCGGCGGCTAATTAACGGATTTACGATATATTATCCATAACCGATCGTTGAAACAATATGTGGATAAAAATTAAGTACAAGAAGGATAACAAGAAGGCATGCATGCACATCACCTTTAAAATTTTCCTAAGTTAATCACAAAGGTGCAGTGTTTGTGTTTGTGTTATAATTAAGCTTATTTTGTTAGGTATGTCTTGTATACTGGAAGATGATATGCGTTCTTTTGTGTTATAGTTTTCTAATTAAGTGCATGATTATTGGTTTTATAGTCTAATTTTCTGATCAGTTAGTGTTAAAAGTGCTCCTTTCAGAAGAAGCAAATACACACTTTTGGTAAATAATGACATTTCCTTGGATTTCACCAACTCTTCATGTCAACTTTCTGTTTAATTTCCTACTCTCTTTTATATATAAGCAAAGTTCCAAAACAAATTAAACACATTGCTCATCATTTCTACCCACCGGAACGGCGTCGGGGTCATATCCACCACCGTAACTCAGCTCTTTTATCCCCTCCGTGCTCGTCATCATATGGTCGTCTATGCCTTCAAAAAACCCCACAATTTTCTCAATTTTTTTAAAATAAAAATTTTAGCTTTAAAAAAAAAAACAAAACAAAAATATACGACGGTGATTTTAATAAAACTAATGTTGTATTATTTATTTACAACTTCACCTACTACTACGTCGTTAAATAACCCAAGTTATATGTCAAAAAAACTAAAGTTAAAGTGTTTTTGGAGTATTGTTTGTCAGCCTTAATTACTATGATTATCCTTAGTCTTCATTTCAGGCTCATGTAGAAGCTTGAATTGTACTGTGTTAATATATTGTTGCGTACGTTGTGGGCCGATTTGAATTTCATTATATGGGCCGGTTTGCTTCTTTTTTTTTTGTCGGTTGTTGGGACTTGGTGCTTACTTGCCTGGAAAAGTTGGAAAAAGTTTTTATTCATGTGAAGTAGTTTCTCTGATATTTCCATGTATACTCTAGTTTCAGTTGTGTATATATATAATATATGCGCAAAGTTCCAAAACAACTTAATCGTAATCCCTTCATTTCTACCCACCGGAACGGCGTCGGCGTCGGCGTCCTATCCACCACCGCACTCACCTCTTCTATCTCCCCCATCATATCATATCGTCGTCTACGCCTTCTAGCCTCTGCGTAAATTCTTCATTTCATTTTAAACGTTGACTTTTTACTCTTTTAACCATCTCTCATCTTTTTTTTTTCTTTTTCATTTTTTTTTTTTTGTAATTTAGTTTTCCGATTTTGCTGTTGAATGTCATCCTGCATGCTTTTTATGTTGATTGATAGATTTTGTTTTGAAACAGGCAAAAATTGAAGTGCTGTTAGCAGGATAAAGAACAATTTAAGGTAAGCTCGCTCTAGCTTCTTCCTTTTTAGTCCACTGTTTGCATATCTTAATGCTTATATAATATCACACTTTTTGGCCTTTCGATTTTGTGGCAATTTTATAATTTTGTTCCTTATTATCAATTTTTATAAATTCAGTCCATCAATTGTTTTAAATATTGTCAATTTAGTTTTTAAATAGTTTTTAAATTTTTGTTTATTATATAATCTAGCTAGGTTTTTTTTTTTTAGTACTATTGACTCTGTTACAATGTAATATTGGTTCATAACTACTTTATCAACCAAATGAAGCACAAAGAACCAATATCGTCTGCACTAAAGATCAAACCCACCCCTCCCATGTGGGATGCAACCAGGTGCCACTATTTTATCGATCTTACAGTTGTACTTACTATTTATTGGTTAAATTAACCCTTTCTTCTTTACTTTTTTTAAACTTATTTTAAATTTAATTTTTTGTGTTTAATAGTAATTTTAGTATAGTTTCTAAATATAAATTTATTAATATACTAAACTTAATATTTTGAAAAAATTGAATTAAAACTAATTTTTGGTCTAATTTTATTAATTAAATTAGACACATACAATAGAACGAAGTGAGATTGTAAGTTGTGTTATTTAATTTAATTTCTCCATTTTAGTTTTCATTGCAATTTTGGCATTCGTATAAGATTCGAAAAACATTATTGGGAGGAATGGGAGCTAAAGTCAAGAATAGTGTACGACTGCTCAGATCTCAGACAAAAAAAGTAAATGTTTATACAGTACCTTCTGCAAAAGCTACTGGATATTCAGGCATACTAACCTAGGCTATAGCCCACAGTTATGGGGTGGATCACAATCTAAAAACAACAGTGTTTCGCATAATTTTTTTATACCACACACTGCAAAATATATATATATATATTTATTTATTTATTTATAGTTCATAATGTACATTATTTTACTTTATTATAATGTACATTATTTTAACCCATAATGTACATTATTTTAACTCAAAAATTTCATTATTTCTAACACATAATGTACATTATTGTAACTCATAAAATTCAACGACATTGTTTTGGACTGTGGTCTACACAACTATGTAGACCACGGTTCACACAATAATTTGACTCCTCGATCCCTAAATTTCCCTTCACCCTTTTAATTTGCACAGAAATCTAAGTGTAAATAAATGAAGAAGTCTCCTCACAAGTGTTTCAAAAAAAGGCTCATCACCAATTTTTATACATCTTTCCGATGTACTGTAGATATTTATAACTGTAGATCAGTGTGTTTTAATAATGTATGATTTCAATTAAAACATAATATAATAAACACAAGTAGAATTTAGTAAATGTCATACATATAAGAATGTATAACTTACACATTACAACAAAAATAGAATAAACTAGACAATTATTAAAATACCAAAAATGCCATACATGGTTAAATATTCCAGTACATAGAGTTCAATAGAACTTGATGACGAGTTAAGGCCACAACCAATCTTTTTCTTTCCAGTCTTGAAATCCTTTGTTTAAGCCATCCAAACTAGATAAATCTAGCCCAGAAATATCTAATAAGACATATAGGGGGCCATTCAAAAAATATATAAATTAGATCAATGTAATTTATAAGGACTTCATGTAGCACCAAACATAGATTGAAGGAACAAATTAATTAAAAATTAATAAATAAAAGATGGAAAAAGAAAAAAAAAAAAAAAAGGAAAAACAATCATCTGAAGAGAGCTGTGAGCTCACCGTAATTAATTCCTTGCAGCTGACATATTTCTCCAAATCCCTGTTCCTATATATATATATATAATAGGAAGGCAATTTAAATATACACTTCAGCAAGCTAATAGGAGATGAGAAGAATATATATATTACAGCTAGGTTAGCTAGAAGTAGGACAGTAATACCTGATTAATATTATTATATATAAAATCAGGAGTGAGATGTTGTCCAAGTCCAATATTGTTATAGATTGGAGGCGTTGCTGCTACAGAAATCATATTGTGGCCAAAAGAAGCCGCCATAGTTTGGGTGTCGTAGTTTCCTGCGGCGGCAACAACGTTGTTGTCTCCGAAACTCGGTATCGTCGAAACATTATTATTATTATTATTATTATTATTAGTGTTGTTGGTGTTGGTGATGGTGATAGAGCTAGAGGTAGAGCAAACCATTGATTCATCTTGCTCGGTGGTCGACAAAGGGACAACATCAAGGCGGCGGCGAAGGCGGGGGCTACTATTGGGCGGCGGTTTGACTAGTTGGCGGCGTTTGATTTCCTCATGCCCCTGCCAAATACGGTCATCCACACGATGCCATCTCGCAAATTTATTCACCCTACTGCTTTCGCTATATAAGAATCGACGAAGCTTCTGCAAATATATATATATATATATTTTTTCCAAACCAAAATGTAGGTGTTAAAATACATAGATACACAATATAATATAGGGATATAATAATACTGGATTATGAATTAAGTACCTGCAAATGGCTGGCGACGTGTTCCCTGGTTAATTTCTGCACATTCATGGCCTTCAAAATATCCCTGCTCCTTTCATCATTCATCATCACCTCCAAAACTTTACTTGGCACGACAACTTCTTCTGCGTAAAGTATTAAAATAAAATATTAAAAATAATAAAAAAGGAAAGGAATCGATCTGTATAGTATCCGGACGGTAATATAAATGAAATTGATTAAGTGAAAAATCAAATCAAATCTGACCGTTATCGCCTAGAAACATAATGGCCACCAACAATCTGAAGTGAAGTTCAACTGTCCAGCTGATGATGAACATCTTCAATACTGCGCCAGTAGTTCTGTTACTGCTCCGACCACCCATGACTACTCAATGATTAATGGATGAGTGAATGAGACTGTCAATATATATATACACTTTAACTAGCTCTTAGGGATTTTCAATTCCTTTCCATCCAGTAATATAATGACTGACACTGTGGATAAATACACATTTTGGATACATTTTCCTTTCCACGCACTCCTATTTTCTACTCTAATTTTTATTAACAATAATAATATATAAATTAAAAGCCATATATACTGCAATTTTTGCAAGCCTCCCAACCAGGAAACATATATAATACAGTACCTCACAAAGACGTCATCTTGCTCTTGTCAGCTTCAATCGTATATATGACGTTTTTGGAATAATAATTTATCTGCTGTATATTTTTCATTTTGTCTTTTCCAACAATATATATATATATATATTTATGTACAGAACAATATCACTTATTTTTCTTTCCTCCAATAAACAAACGTATAATAGGCACAAGTAAGAGGAAGATTAATATATATATATATATATATATATATATATATATATATATTGGCCGCCCATTGCGACCATTAATTCAACTTTGCATTTCTCCGACAATATTCTTTACACTATATATATAGTGACTTAATTGGTTGGATACGCAGTAAACAAAACCAACTTTCCTTTTACTGAATTGCTTGCTTTTTTGTTGTTCCCACTTCCCAGTGCGTTATGTATATTATTAGCTAAATTCTATGAGTTTCCTTTTCATTTTAAATAATAATAATAATAATCTTTATATATAAGTACTGATGTGTTTGGAAATTTTAGTGTACATGTGTGTTTAAGAGGTCAGAGTGGCAAATTCAGATACTCTTATCCAAATATATAGATTTATTACTTAAGAATGAAGATAGAAGAATTCAAAGACAGAGAAGAGAGAGAGAGAGTGAGAGTGAGAGAGAGATATAAAAGATTCTGTCGGAATTGAAATCTATTGAAGGGAATGAGGTGAAGGAGAGTGAGAGTGAATGTGAATGTGACCGTATAGGATAATTTTTTTTTATTTTTTTATTTAATTTGGGTAAAGTTTGTTGACACAATTTGGAGGTACGTTTTGTGTGAAATTCACTTCAACCAAGAAAATTAATACACAATTCTTATAAGAAGTCAAATTAGAAACTTTATGTTATCGATCCAAGTGTCCAAATAATTTGAATGGGTAGTCTCAATTTTTATTTCTTATTACATACGGAGTATAATTAATCGCATTTTTTTAATTAACTTTCATTAAACTCTGTCCAATGACAATTCTTGACCCTGTGTGGCAATATCAATGTTTATCTCCGGCGAGGAGTCGGACCGGCAACCACCACACCATCTCGGCCAGTTGTTATACCGTGGGCCATGGTCATGACTGATACTGTAGTTATGTTGAACTGATACTGCAGTTGTGTTGAAAGGAAACTGCAGTTGTGCGAAACGGATGTCGTTTCATCCGTCTGGGACTGTAGTTGTGTTGAATTGATACTGCAGTTATGCGGAACAGATACAATTTCATCCGTCTGTTTTCATTAATTAAAAAGACATCGTTTTGATTGCGTGGTCCACATTGTAGACCGTGGTCCACAGTATAATTTGCGCATCTCGGCGAGCTACCGGAATCACTTGTAGATTCCGGGGTTAAATCCTACCCTGGCCATGGATTCAGGCACGTGCTGTGGAATTTCAGCAATGAAGTTCCACTTTATCATTCTTTTTTTCTTTTATGGATTATGAGCAGTGATATCGCACTATTGATATGATGTAAACATATTAACCAACTGATTTGATAAGTCATGACATAAAGGATTTTTCTTATTTATAATTCAAATTTAATTTCTAATATTAAAAAAACATTTCTAGTTCTAAATTAATAATTCAACATATTTTAATTTGCTAAAGACCTTGTGGTCTAGTGGCACCCGGTTTAAACTCCACATAGAAAGGAGTGGGTTCCAGCCTCAAGCTATTAACATATACTACATTAGTTATTATTAGTGTCGAACCCTAGTGGTGGGTACGTTGATTCTTTGGTTGAACAAGATTAAGAAAGCATAGAACAAATACTACTTTAATTTATAAAGAATCATGTTTTTTTTTTAAAAAAAAAACAAGATTAAAAAGGAAAACTAAAAAAATAAAATAATGAAGTTACAAAAATGTTGTTAAAATTAATGGATGTAATAACTCCAAACAATTCATTATAGAACCAAAGTCCAATGTCCCCACGGTCTACGGACCCTACTTCCTATTATGATTTATATTTCTGTGGTGTTTTTCATTTTGCCTTAGCTTGTTGGCCAAGTTTGTTATTGTTCACCTATTTTTGTACAAAATAATTTTGTTTTCTTTCTCTAATAAACTCAAAACATAGATTTCAAATTTTACTCTCTAAACACCCTTATCATCTCCATATATTTTTATCTAGCCTTAATTACTTCGTAAAATTGCTTCTTCTTCTTCTTCTTTTTTTTTTTGGGTTCCCAGTGGGTAATATATATAACATTATTATTATTATTATTATTATTATTATTATTATTATTATTATTAGCTAAATTGAATGAGAGAGAAAGGATTCTGCATGTGAGGAATCTATAAATTAGGAAGAAGAAGGGAGAGACAATTAAACTGACAAAAGATATATGTAGAGATAATCTTTTACTATGCAATGGATTCATATATATGATAATAGTGATGGGCAAACCAATGAGTGTCCTGCAAGTGCTATGCATGCGTCTCATCAGGCCGAAAGGGTGAAGTAGTAACTGAAGATTTCCAAAAAGAACTTCTCATTTTATAAAGGGGCCATGTGATTTGTTCTTGGACATACTGTGTGATAATTAAGGTATAGTAAAGTGATTAATAATAATATTATTATATAAAAGCCATATTTTAATGAATGGCCATCCATATTAGTAGATTTTGGATCAAATTTTGAGGCAAAATGAGTGAGGAGGATAAGAGAAATTATGAAGTTTTCTTGTAAATATGGAATTTTTGTCAATTTTGTGGAGTCCACGTGATTGGAAGGGTTGCTGCACGCGTAAAGCTCATACATGCGCCCAACTCGGGCGCGTGTACTGTTTGCGCCCCTTGGACGCATGTCTTTATTCATTCATCACATTTTTCCTTTCTTTTTTTTTAAAAACATTTTTCCTTTCTTAATCACACTTATAAAAAATTTTCAAAAATTAGACTAAAAACCCAAGGATGCCCACGTTTTTAAAATAAAATAAAATTGTCAATAACCTTTTGGTTTAGTGGCACCTGGTTTACACTCCCACATGAAAGGCAGTTGGTTCGAACTTTAGTAGAGGCGACTGTTGACCCTTTGTGTCAAATACTAAATAACAGAGTAAGTGGTACTTAAAAAAAATTTTCGGATTAAACTGATGCGGGAATCCCAACGAATAAATTTGCTTGTCATCTCAGCTCCCTTCTTTCCCTGTTTCTAATATTTAATTTCCTGCACTCTATATAGATACATACTGCAGCTTTATTTTGCTTTGTCCGACACCATGATTAATTTCCAGTCAAAAACCTAAGATCGATCATCTCCAGTTATTATTTCTTTTGAAAACATCATCTCCAGTTATTAGTTTCTTGCATGTGGTATCCATTTGGCATTCAAATCATGGCCTGCAGATTGATCATAAGTACTTGATACAAATACTAATGATTTATTAATAATACTACATTTATTTTGAGACCTTGTGAATTCGGTGGAAGCTTAGAAGGTCGAGTTCAGTATTCTGTCATTTAAGTATAAGAAAATAAAATTACGCCTTCATTACAAGTTATTGCATTTAGCAGAAATAAAGTTGCGTGGATATTGTAATTTCAATACAATATGAGTTATGATACAAATTTTGAATAAAATATTAAATTTTGACCCAAAAATAATTAATAATAAATAAAGCCATGTCGGCATCACTACATGCACGATAAGTTAAAAAGAATTAGCACTTTGGATTAAAATTAAAGGGAAAGAGGTCCCCCCCCCCCCCCCCTCCTTTTTTTTTTTTTGGTTTCTTCACTAGCATGAATCCTTAACAAATTATAAGTGACTTTTCTTCTTTCTTTTTTTTTTTTTTGGCAAATATCTTGGTCGATGGTTAAAATCTTTTTGAGTTTTTTTATATTTATTTATTTAAAAGGATTTTGCTTTGTTGGAAAAGAAAAGGACCTAAGTGATTCTTGCATGTGAGGTCCATGCATCGTGGCCCTGCAAAATCTAAATATATAGGTAATGTGGCAAAAAGTATACTCCCTTAGGTCGAGTAGGTGTTCTTTATTGTTGAGTTGCGGGGGGAGTCTGGGAGAGTACAATCTTCAGGCATTGTGGGGTTTGGCCTTTGATTTTTGGGGCTAACGGGACCTTATTAATTTCAAAATTGTTCATTTATTTTAAAGGATATTTAGGCCAGGTTTATTTCATAAATATCCATTGTCTTGTATTCCGTGACCTACTTTGTTATTCATTGTCATGATTAAATTCTTAGTTTCTTACTACTACGTCAAAAGTAGAGAATAATAATATACAATCACATTTAGATGACAGGATACTGGACTCCTTACTCTAAGCCTTTACTCGACAAATATCATCTATAGCATTTAAAAAAAAAATTAGTTTTATTTTTTTATTAATATATAATTCCATTATTATTTTATAAAATGACATCAGTTATCCTCTTCATTGTAATATTTTGACTTTAGAGTTGATCTAATTAAAATAAAATATTTATAAATATCATATTAATAAAGATGATATACATACAATTTATTCCAATCATTTCATACTTTATCATAAATATTTATTATTGTGTTGTGTAGCTATTTAATTTTTTTTCCCAATAAATAGGATTTTTGGCTGCATCCTATATAGAGGTCAAGGTGTTTAATTTTGTGGTGGTAGCTAGCTTATAGGTATTTATAGAGAGAGTAATGATTAATAATCTATAAAAAGCCATATATATATTGCATGCATGCATGCATGCCTTGCTCTTGTCAGCTTCAAATCTTCAATTGTATATATGACGTTTTTGGAATTTCTCTGCTGTTTTTAATTTTGTCTTACGTACGAATTAAAACAATGGCCACCTATACAGTCAAAGTAAGAAGCAATTAAGATTGATTAATTTGATTAAATTTCGGCTGAAAGGATGAAGGATTTTTTTTTTTTTTTTTTTTTTTACTTTGTCCTCACGCTGAAATTGATTAATTCCCAGTCAATTCAAGCAATTAAGATTGATCATCTTCACTTAATTGCTTGCTTAGCTTGTGGCCGACCGGTATTCATATATAGTATCATTTTGCCATTCAACTTTGGCAGGGTAATGGCAGAATTAGCAACTTTAATTTGCAAGTCTTCCCACTTTAAAAGGGGCGGCCACGTCGTTTTTTTGGACATATATACTCTGTGATAATTAAGGTACA
This sequence comes from Ipomoea triloba, assembly GCF_003576645.1. Classification (NCBI taxonomy): domain Eukaryota; kingdom Viridiplantae; phylum Streptophyta; class Magnoliopsida; order Solanales; family Convolvulaceae; genus Ipomoea; species Ipomoea triloba. The sequence goes on from NC_044927.1 coordinate 26,732,749, forward strand.
TATGATGCCAAGTACCTTGTGGTTTGATGGCATCACTGTTACCATTTCAAATGGAAGGTCTCAGGTTCGAGTCCCATCCCAATCAAGGATGTTGGCATTATTATGTTGTTTGAGCAGATACTATGTATAGGTTAGATTGTAGTACTCAAAAAAAAAAAAGAAGGTATATATGATAAGTTAAAAAGAATGGAATTAGCATGCACTTTGATTAAATTTCAAGGGAAAGAGGTCATTAGATCATTTTCATTAAAAAAAAAAGTTTGTTGCTCTATAAGATTTCTATGCCTCGATTGGTTTGAAAGAAGTCCTCAAAAATGGTTTGTTGGTCTCTAGGATTTAGTATTGCCTAAGTTTTTAGTTTTGGACTTGATTTTGGTAGTAGGCCATTATTTGTTTTTTAATACATGGTATGTTTTGAATTATTTGAAAATTTTTAATTACATTATTGAATTTAAACAAGTTTCAAATAGACTACCAAACTCCAAAAAAAAAAAAATGGTAAATAACACTTTTTATAATTTAAATTCTAGTTATTGTCCTTATTAACTGCTTGCACGACACCTTAAATGGAAGATTTTAATTAATTTTGTACTAATGTATGTTGGCAAGTTTTTTTTTTTTTTTTTTTTTTTTGCCGCATCCCTCAAAAAAATGAAAAAAAAAAAATTCTTCCCAAAAATAAAAAATAAAAATTGCTGCTACAGGTTGGAGAGTGATAGTGCTGACAAAAGGGTTATATGATAATGATGGGAATGATTTCCAACTCCAGTAAAATTAAAAAAAATTTTAAAGGATTTATCGAAAGTTAAAGAATGCATCTTTTTATTACATTTTTCCCGACACTGAAAATGATTAACTTCCATTCAAGTAACTAATTGCTTGCATGTGGCCGGTATCCATTGTATCATTTTGACATTCAAATCATGCAAATTAAAACGGCCATGTCATTTATTTTTTAATTTGGACATACTATTTGATAATTAAGGGCAATATAAAATAATTAATAATAATATATAAAAGCCATATGATAAGTTCAAAAGAATGGAATTAGCACTTTGATTAAAATTCAAGGGAAAGAGGTCATCAGATCTTTTTCACTAAAAAAAAAAAAAGTTTGTTGCTCTCTAAGATTTCTATGTCTCGATTGGTTCGCAAAAAATATTTAAGAAGAAATTAAATTTAAATTTCATGGAAAAGAAATTACTGCAAAGGTTAATTTTATTGTTTGGTTGGTAGAAAATAAATTATTGAAAATATTAATTTTATTATTTGATTGGATTTGTAATTGTAAATAATAATGAGTATAAAGATCAATATTCCCTTAGCTTACATAATAATAATGATAATAAAAGAAATATTAATTATTGAGTAGTAAGGTATCATGAGGGTAAAATAGTTATTCCATACACATGATTCACACCCTTCCGCCTTCCCTTTTCCCTGTTTCTAATATTAAATTTCCTCTAGTCCAATAACCATTACAACCTGAAATGAAATTAAAGGAAAAAGAATTGTAATTCAAAAAATGAATAACATCAAATAAAGTAAGAAGTCAAATTTTATTATTTAGTAAACATGAATAGAATATCATAAACTGAAAGTAAAGAAGTAAATAAAGACTAAAAAATAATAATAATAAGTGTAAAATTGTCATTTACTATTAAATTTCAATTCCTTAAAGATACCCAAAGTTGTAATTCTAATTCCCTTTAACCAAATAATGAACTGTACATTCTATAGAATTCAATATGAATAGAATTGCAATTCCATTCTATCAATCACACCATTAGATCCTCTCCAGTTAATTGCTTGCATGTGGCTGGTATCCATAGTATCATTTTAGCATTCAAATCAAATCATAGCTTGGCCAACACACCGATTATAAATAAGATTTTAATGATTTATTAATAATAATACATTTATTTTGAGATCTCGTGTATTGGACGAAAGTTTAGATGACCAAACTCAACATCATTTCATTCAATATAGCACTAACTGATATGCAAACATAAGAAAATAAAGTTATATTTTCATTACCAGTTATAATTTTGATTTCAATATGATATTAGTTATGATACAAATTTTGAGTAAAAGAAAAGGAAAATGATTAGTAATATATATAAAAACCATGTCTGCATGCATGATAAGTTAAAAAGAATTATCACTTTGATTAAAATTCAAAGGGAAAAAGGTCATACTTCTCCCTAAAAAAAGTTTGTTGGTAGTCTCTTATATAGTATTGCCTAAGGTTTTTTGTTTTGGTCTTTTGGACTTGACTTTGGTATTAGCCTATTAGGCCATTAGCTTTTCTTTATATATATATATATAGTAAGTTCTTGAATTATTTGAAAAAGTTTAATTACTTAATTGGATGTAAGCAAAATTTCAAATAGACTACCAAATTTAGAAAAAAAAAATGTGAATAACACTTTTTATAGTTTAAAATCTAGTTGCTCTTATTAATTGCTTACATAAAACGAAAATTTTTTAACTAATTTTGCACTAATGTTGACATGCTTCTTTTTTCTTCACTATCATCCTCAACAAATTAGTGATGACTTTTTTTTTTCAACTATCTTTAAGAGGAAGGACAATGGTTAAAAAAAATTGTGAGTTTTTTTAAGGGATAAAGTACAAATAAGTCATCGTACTATTTGGGAAACGCAATTAAGCCATCAAACTCGAATAACTTTCAAATAAGCCACCGAACTCAAAAAAAAAAGAAGTAATTAAGCTACTAAAATCGTAAAAAAGAGCAATTAACATTTTTAACAGGTTAATTCTAAATTAAAGTATAAATAAGCCACTGAACTATTAGCTATGAGGGTTTCTAATAATACACATAAAAGGCCTCATGAGTGGCTTAATTAGTAGAGAGTCTCAAAAGGAAATAATGGAGATTTCATCGTCACAAAATACAAAGTGACTGTTCTTAACAAGACTTGATGACAAAGCTATCTTGTTGTTGGCTTCCTTCTGCTAATTGTCTTTCAAGCCAACATTACCACAGAGTTGCTTGTATATTTCACTATGACTGCCGGATCAACCACGAATTCCCCTTGAGCGGAAAGTCTATCAACATTTCTAAGAGTTTTGATTTTGTCTTTTAGAGACGAGTGTTGGACACTTGAATCTAGTTGATTCAGCAGAAGTTTGAATACGTGCTAGATGAAAATTTTGTAGCACAATTACATTCTCTTTGATCCCTCAGTTAGTAAGCTAGATGTTCAAAGATTGTGGAATTAAGAGTTGTACTTCAACTTTCCTGGTGCCCTTTAATAAAAGAGATGTGAGTGTATTGTATATTTGTAATTAGACCATTTTCTGTTTGAACGATTTTAGGCTAATGGGGTTGACATTTTCGTCTAAATCCTTAGTGCCGGTCAATTTGCGTTAGCCTTCAATTTAGGCTCATATAGAAGTTTGAATTGTGCTTATATATTGTTACGTACGTTCTGGGTTGATTTGAATTTTATTAAATGGGTGTGCTTTTTCTTGTTCGTTGTTGGGACTTGGGGGTGGGTGCTTTTTGTGGGAAGTTTAGCTAAAAATGACATTTAAAGTGGTAATTTTTAGTGGGTGTACTTTCAATTTGGGCATGTTAAAAAGTAGATTTGGGTTCTCTTGAGGTTTAATTTGATATATTATAGCAAAAATGGCATATTTGGTTCCTGATTTATACCCATATTGACGACTCAGTTCCTCAGTTATGAATGTATTCATATTTTAACCCATAATTAGAAGTGGAGTGGCGTGTTTGGTCCCCGATGTTAGGTTTCCGTCTCAACTTGACGAAAAATCCAAAAATCATATATTATTTGAGGGGTAAAATAGAAAATTCACATATTATTCTCTCTTTTTTTCTTCTTTTTTTTTTAATATTGAAACCACTTTTGTAACATTATTTTCTACTTCTCAGTCTCATATTTCAAGGTTCATCAACTCTAAAATAATTTTAATAGTACCCGTATGACTTGTTAGGAACATGAGTATCGTATTAAGGAACCTGAGACTCAGTACAAACAAAGGAACACACCGTTTTCAAGCATGTGAAACACACTATTTTAAAAGATTTTAATTTTCCTTACTAACCAACAAAGGTAATCAAATCATAACTTTTAAAATAAAAGATGTCAAATTTCTTTATAATAAATCACCAAAGGAGTACCTTGAAATTCTCATGTAATTGTGGAAAACTATCACGTTTCACCTCACAATTTGTGCATCGTAGGTTGTACCTTCTGCTTGGATAATTTTCTGTTCAAAACTTTGTAATGATTTTACCCTAATGGTGTTGACCCTTTTGTCTAAGTCTTAGGTGCCCCGTGCCCGTCAATTGGGCTAGTCTTCAATTTAAGGCCCATATAGAAGTTTGAATTTTCTTCATATTATCGTTACGTACGTTTTGGTTGGAATTGGATTTCTTTTTATCTTTCTTGTTTAAAAATAAAAATTTGCAGTGAATATTCGAATGTATGCATGAATAAATTACGTCATCTTAATCAACAAAATAAAAAAACATAATGAGATAAATCAACTTAGGTTATATGGACTTAAATTAAAAAAACAAAAATCTTATACTGAAAATACAACTTAAAACTTTGTGATTTATCAAGCCAACAACTTTACCAATTGAGGTTGTTTTCATTGGAAGGGTTTGCTTCTTGATTGTCGGTTATCATTTGCGAAAAGATGTGTCCTTTCTCATACATTTCAAATAATTATTTGGTTGGTAAGGAAGTTAGGTGGGGTGGTTACTTCGTAGAAAGTTTATAACGAAATTTCTCTTAAATTTCACAGACTTTTCATGTGAAGTTTCTCTGGTCATACTCTCGTTACTACACATATATATGCGCAAACTTCCGATCCAAACCAAATTAAACGTAATAATGCTCATCATTTCGACCCCGGAACGGCGTCGGCGTCGGTGTCGGCGTCATATCCACCACCGTAACTCAGCTCGCTCGCCGTCATCCACCGCTAGGTTGTGCCTTAAGTCTTCCTTTTAACCGTTGACTTATTATTCTCTTCTCTCTCTCTCTCTCTATTTAATCTCCGGTTTTGTTATTGAATGTCTTCCGGCATGCTTTCTGTGTTGATTGATGATAGATTTTGTTTTAATGATTGATTTGTGTGCATGGTTAATGAAGATCTGGTGAAGCAGGAAAGCCAGCAGCTAGGCAAGCAATAATAATAGAAGTGCTATTACCAGGTTCAAGAACAGTAGCATATATTTAAGGTAAGCTATAGCTTAGCTTCCTAGCTCCTTTTTTAGTCTGTTTGCATATCACATTTTTTGCCTTTCAATTGTTTCTCAGTTTTATAATTTAGTTTGTTATTATCAATTCTTTTATAAATTTAGTCTTTCAAGAATAGTGACCAAATTAACAACATTTTAAACAACTAGAAATTTGAATTTCTAAAAATTAATATTGAAAAACTATTTCAATTACATAATAAGTACTCCGGAACAATTAAAAGACCAAACATATAACTTTTACCCCACATATATATAATCAGCACCAAACGGAGAAGGAATAAATTGTAAGAAGAAGAAGAAGAAAAAAAGGTGGAAAACAAAAACGAAAAAGACTCTGAAGCTGTGAAATCTGACCGAATAACAAAAATAGAATAAACTAGACATTCACTAAAATTCCCCCAAGATGTAGTACATGGCTAAATAGTTCAATATAATTATACGTCCAATCTATGTCCGCAGTCTTGAAACTCGATGCACGCCTTGAGCTCACTGCCCAAATTAGTGTGTCATCCACTCATCCAAGTCTTGAAACTCTTTATTAATGCCATCCAAACTAGGCAGTTTTAACCCAAAAATGTACCTAGTAAAACACATATACGGGAACATTCAATATATATGTATAAAAGATTTAATCAAATCAACACCAAACAGAGTAGCAATAAATGTCAAGAAGAAAAACAAAAAGATGGAAAACAATCTGAAGCGGCTGTGATCTCACCGAAAATTGCTTCTTGCGGGGCTGTGCTGGCATCATTAAGGAGAGAAGAATTAGAGTCTCCTGCGGATTCTAAAATGGAATACTGAGATGTTTCGGGTTGCCCCGCTACGAATGTTTCTCCAAATCCTTGATTCTGTTGAGCATATAAAATATAAACATAAATATGTTTGTCTAACTATAAATTTAGAATTTTAGTTGAAATATAGCATATGTTTCAACTGTTACTTTCTTATATATATCCTATATATGTAAGACGAAAGTAATTTAAAAATTAAAGTACTAGTAAGACAATAATACCTGCTGATTATTACTATTATTATTATTATTATATATAATTAAATCAGTGCTAGTGAAATGTTGTCCAACATTGTTGTTGAGTGGGGAATATATTGGATGGTATGTTGTTGGCGTGGGTGCTACAGCATTAGCCTGATCAAACCAAGCCATTGTTGGGTCGTAGTTGCCTGCTGCCACAACGTTAATGTAAGGATTATATTAATCTAATGCATGTAATAACAACATCAAACACAGAAGCTAGGAATTGAAGGAACAAATTAAAAATAAATTAATTAATTAAATGGAAAACAATGCAAAATGGAAAAACGTCTCACAGTAATTAATTCCTTGCGGGGTGTCATAATTAGAGTATCCGCCGGATTCTAAAATCGGAAGCAACTGCACACATGTTTCCGGTTGCCGGTATCCCAATAATGTTTCTCCATTTCCTTGTTCCTATGTATGTAATAATAGGAAATTAAGCTAAGGCAATTTAAGAGAAGGTACTTCTATTCAAGAGAAGTGAACAATATAATATTATTTATATATGTGTGTGTGGGGGGGGGGGGCTGATTCAAGTGTAGTAGGCTCCTCTCGTGAAGACGTGTGGCCATGCAACACCAATTGATGGTACCAGTGGTGACATTTTAGTAATTTCAATGGTATGTTTGGTGGTGCTTTAAGTCCAATGCACCATCAAGCATTCCTGTGTGCACCACATATCAGCCCGTAGTGCTGCACATATATCAGCATTTTGCAGTGCACCACAGACCACTCCTAAGTGCACCATAGACGACTGCATGTCCAATTGTCTATGCACGGAAAGAGGCTGCTACACCTAATCAAGATTATATATATATATTGCAAAAGGATGGTAATACCTGATGATTATTATTGTAAAATGACGGATTCATAAAGTTATTAGTGAGACGTCCAACATTGTTGTCATCAAACGCCGCGGCCTGTGCTGGATATATTGTTAACAGCGTTGCTTCTCCTACAACAACATTATTGATGTTGTTGTTGATAGAAGTAGCAGTAGAGCAGTAAGAACTGGAAAAACCCTGTAGTGTTGACTGCAGATTATCTTCCTGGCAAAACATTAATGGAATTGACTCATCTTGCTCCTTCGTCGACAAAGGTACACCCTTAGATGAAGCACTACGGTTGCCACTTTTGGGCTCTGCCAATAGTTGGGAATGTTTGATATACTCATGCCTCTCCCTAATACACTCATGGTCACGATTCCATATCCCAAGTTTATTCATCCTTGGCCTTTTGGTTTTGCTATATAAGAATCCTCGAAGCTTCTGCAAATTCATTTCCAAACATAAAGTATGTTAAATAGGTAGGTTGGTGTTTTTGGGTTTGATTTAATTTGCACTCTCTCCTGCACTCAAGAAAGTAACTCAGAACAATTTTTAAGAATAGTACTCCTGGGAGAAATACGGAGTAAGAAATTAAACCATCACATCTTTACATCTATAAAAATTTGACCATCTATCATGAACTTCACTATATAAATTTGAACCCTAAATTATGAAAATATCTCACTTTTTTGTTTAGTTTGATATGATCTGTCCATTTTTTTTTTTTAAATGTAAGGCTTAAATTGGTTTTATTTCTCTCCATATATATATATATATATATATATATATATATATATATATATATATATATATATATATATATATATATATATATGTATGTACATATGTATGTATATATACATACATATATATGCATATATACACATACATGCATACATATATACATACATACATATATGCATATATATATATATATATATATATATATATATATATATATATATATATAAATGGAAAATAAAGATATATACACAATAGTGGATTATATTATGAATTACTTGCAAATGGCTGGCAACGTGTTGCCTGGTTAATTTCTGCACATTCATGCCCTTCAAAATATCACTAGTCCTTTCATCATTCATCATCACATCCAAAATTTTGCTTGGCACAACATCTCCTTCTGCGTGTAAGAAAATTTTGCAATGCATTAAAATAAAAATTTAAACAAAAGGGGGGGGGGGGGGGAGTAGAAGAAAAGTGTGGGAAGAATCTGACTGTTATCGCTTCCTCGAAACATAATGGCATCCAAAAATATCAACTGAAGTGGTAATGTCCAGCTGATCTTCTTCTTCATGGCTGCAGTTCTGTTACTGGACCTTCTGCTCCGACCCGACTGAGATGGATCAGACCCGGCCATCAGCATCAGAGTTCACACTTCACACACTGAAACTCCAAAGGTGACACCGATCTATATAATGAGTGAATGATGAGTGGAGATTAATGGATGAATGAGGTGATGAGTGACAGACAGTATCGACAGTGTGAATTGACTTAATTATCCAACATGTTCCATTTCTTTAAAGGTATGATTTGACTAGTATTACTTTTTTTATTCCTTTTATTTTTCACACAGTAAAATCAAAATACACCACATTACACCCTGTGAAGTCTAAATACATCACAAAATACTTGTCAAAGTATCCCACATTTTTTCATAAAATCTTCTTTTACTCTAAAAATGGCATATCACTAAATTTGTAATTAATCACTATTCACTCTCCATCTATACAAGTATTTGTCATCTTTTAAAACTCAAAAGTGATCCCACTTTCATATCATATAACTTTATAAAAAAATTATTTTTCATTAATAATAATAATATATTTGCAAGTGATGTAATTGCATGAGTCTACTATATTTGCAAAGGATTTGCTTTGACAGAAATCCCAAGTGTCTTATTGTTGAATTTTGGGTTAACGAAACTGTAAAATCTCCACTGTATTGGGACCCTTACTAAGTTCAAAAATGAAAATTACAATGTGGACTACTCTCAAGTTTTACTCTCATTCTTTTTTTTTTTTTTGAGAAAAAGTTTTACTCTCATTCTTAAATTCTTGATATAGATTTTTTTTTTGGGATCCACATGATAATAATAGCCTATCATTGTTTACGACATTAGGGAGTATAATTAACTCTTTCAAAATTACTTCTTTATTTTAAAGGATATTTACGCACGTGCTTATTTGATAAATCTCTATTGTTCTATGTAAATATCAAGTATTTACTAATACGTCAAAAATTATAACTAATAGCGAATGTACAACTTATTTTCTTATACTTATATAACAGGCAGTATTTCAATGACAAGATGCTAGATTCATCTTCTAAAGTATTATCCAACAAATATCATCTATAGCGTTTTAAAAAGTATAGAGGTGCTTAATTTTTGTGGTTGTAGCTAGCTAGGTATTTATAGAGAGAGTTTGGGTTAATAATATATAAAAGCCATATCTCGATGCATGTCTCCCAGACAGGTGATATAAGCCAAATTAAAGTGAAGTAGTGTCTCTACGTATGTACTTCCTGTTAATAGTATGTAACCTTGGTTTGGTATACTAGCTTATAATAATAACTTAGGGTGTGTTTGAAAATCCAGAAAATGATTTCCGATAAATCATTTTACGGGTTTTCTTTGTTTGGGAACGTTTGGAAAATATGGTTAACGGAAAACAACTTTAGTTGACTAAGGAAAATCAAGCTAAAATTTTGGAAGACAACTTATGATTTTTTTTTTCTAAAGTCATTTTCTGGAAATGGTTACACGGATAAATCATGGCGTAGCTGACCGGAAATGGACCAAGGAGGTGGGGAACACAACTGGTTACACACAAAGATAATTAACTTGGGTGGCCTGAATTAACAAAACTCAATAATTAATAAACAAGGATATAGTGAATGGTAAATGGTAAAGTCAAGAATTGTATGCCACGAAGAAAAAATTATATTAATTTTCGGTGTAATGCTATTACAATAGATTGGATGATAAATGATAAGGTAATAAAAATGACGATGATAATGATGTCTTAACAAGACAACTACACTATTATTTATACTCAAGAGCCTCCTAATTGTCACCCTAAAAAGGAGGAGTTGGTTGCAACTACTTGGACCGTGTCTGGTCTCGTGATTGAGCCCCAGCTTGGTGCCGTCGATCGAGGCCGATCACCTAGGTCAAGGCCTTGGGCCGAAGCCCAGGTCGAGGCCGAGGCCTAGGTCAAAACCTTGGGCCGAGGCCTAGGTCAAGCCCGGGCTTGGCCTACGCGGCCAGGGGTTAAGCGCGGGGCTCCACCCCGGGGCCCCGGATCCAAACGAACCCATCTTGCTTCTTCGCTTCATCGGGTTGTTTGTTCCGAGTCCATCTCCAATATATCTATTACTGAAAAACTAGGAGTTACTAGTTTATTTTGAAAGCTATTTAAAATTAACTATTATTTTAAACTCATCATATTTTACTAAACAGTATTTATAACTTAAAATAAGCTATAATGTAAAATGTCTACTTCAACTGTATATATTGCCATTTTATTAGAATTTCTCGATCTACTGTTTTTCATTTTTACCTTAACTTGTTGCCCAAGCTATATATTTGTCTTTTTAACTATTTTTGTATTTATTTTTCTTCCTCCAATAAACACATATATAGTAGCCACAAACAAGGAAGAATTGGTCGTCATTGCGACAACGACTAATGCACCTTAGAATTTCTCCAACAATAATATTTACATATATATGGAACATTATATTACTGTATTAGCTAAATTTTATGAGTTTCCTTTTTATTTAACAAAAGAAAAATCTTTATATCTATGTACTGAATACTGATACATATACGTATGTACTAGTTAGCTTGCTGGTGTGTATATATATGTGTGTGTTTAAAAGAGTGACAAATTCAGATAATCTGAATAGAGTTTTTACATAGAAGAATTCAATGAGAGAGAGAGACCTAATGGATTCTGTCGGAATTGAAGAAAGAGGTGAGAGAAAGTGAGAGTGAAAGTATAATCTAATTTTGGGAGTAGTATCAAATAGGCCCCTAAAATTATTTAAAAAGTTAATTAGATCCTTAAACTTTCAAAGATTATAATTAAGCCCTTAAACATATTATTTTAGAGCATTGATGACTAAAAATCGATTAGTGATCTGTAATTATAGGTCACTAAGGTTCCGGCGAACCTCCAACGCAATTCCAATCATATTTCAAAAAAAATACTGCCGAAACGATCGCCGGTGTCGTTTGGTCGCCTTCTCCGGCGAAGGAGAAGGCAGACGGCCAACTGATTAAATGGATATGGATTCCGGCTGGCACGTGCTCTGGAATTTCAGCATGAAGTTCCACAGTATCTTATCGATTATGAGCAGTGATGCATGACACTATAGATATGATGTAAACATATTAACCTACTGATTTGATAAGTTATGATACAAAGGATTCTCCTTATTTATAATTCAAATTAAATTTCTAATGCTAATATATATATATATATATATATATATATATATATATATATATATATAGTTTTAAATAATTACATATATCTTTACATGGCCTTAATTGTTTTGCAAAGTTGCCTTTTTTGTTGTTCCCAGTGAATAATAATATATTGAACATTGTTATTATTAGCTGAATTCTATTACAAAAGGGTCCATGTTAGGGGGATTGTACGTCAACAAATTAAACAAAACTGAGAATAGATATATGAAGAGATATGCAATGGATTCCCTGATAATGACTGATCCTACAAATGCGTCTCATGTGTTAAGGATCAAGGGTTTCAAACTCCACAAAACAAAAGTCTTCAATTCCTATTTAAAGGGGCCATGTGATTTATTTTTGGACATACTTTGTGTAATTAAGGTAAAAAGAAAATGATTAATAATCTAATCTAAATAAAAACATGATAAGTCTTAATCCATGATTTTTTTCTGTTAATTTTTTATGCATTATGTTATATTATATAATCTTTTGGATAAAAATATCCCTACCGTTATAATTTATGTTATCTCTTTCAATTATTATTACCATGCATATGCTTAGATGTGCACATTTCGAGCTCCTTTAATTAATTTGATGCCACCAATATCCTGTTCTATTATGATTCACCTGAATTTGACACAAGAAAAGGTAACTGTTTAATATAGTTAGTTATTTTTTAGATTTTTTAATGTTTTCTTTATTCATTGTATTCTGCTTCTTGAGTGTATATTTTTCTACGACTATAACTTTAATTTGTTTTTAGTCTGTCATTTAAACAAGAAGAGTATCCTGCCAGTGTATATATTTGAGATTTTTTGAATATTTTCCTTATTTGTTGTAATCTGTTAGATTTACTATTTTTTTAAAAAAATTCTAATTTCTATTTCTTTGAATACTACTAACTCTATTAGAATGCAGTATCTGTTCATAACTACTTTCTCAACCTACTGAAGTACAAAGAGTCAATATCGCCTCCATTGATATTCGAACTCACCCCTTTCATATGAGAGTGCACCCGGGTATCACTAGACCCCAAGATCTTGGCATCACATACTAATATTATGTTTTTTTTTAGGATTTCATTGGAAAGGATATGATGAAGATTTTGAGATGATTGAAGAATCTGGAAGGAAGTAAGGCAAAGGTGCTGTTGTAGGTGTAAAGATGTGTCTTATGGATGACTTGAATAAAATTAAAGTTCCTAAGAAATTTAAAACTGATCTGATAATAAAGAAAGAAAATCATTAATTTTGGTGTTTTGTTTTCTTACGTTGTATACTTTATTAGTATTGGACTGCTTATGTTTTTTGTTCTTGATTTGTTCCAGACTATGATATTTTTCGACTTCTTATTTGAAAGCAGTAGTATATGGAAGTTTTTTTTACCTATGTTGCAGTTCAAATATAATCAAATTCTGTTTTGAATATATTTAATAATTGCTTATAACATTATATTATCTATATTTTTTAAACAGTTTATATAGTTCAACTACACTTATTGAATATACCAAAAAGAGGTTTAAACATACCTGGAATTGTTGAGCATATATATAATATATAAACATAAATTAGCAATTCAATTACTAGTTAGGCTTTTAGTTGAGATGAAGCATGCTTCTGTTTCTAAAATAAAGGATGTATTTTTTATTTTGAATACGGGGGATACCCGGGACGGAGACAAAAACAAGAAGGAACTACTCCGTCTCAAGGATGAGGCGCACACTAGTCGTGCCCATTGCATCATTGTGCACAAACTGCACGCAGCTAGGAGGTGGAGTGTTATACTTCACCCAAACCTCATTCCCCTTAATTGCCAAAGAAGCCAAAAAGTTCGCAACCATGTTTTGTTCGCGGTAGATATGAACAAGTCTTCTAAAGTGAGAACTCTCCAGAAGTCTCTTGCACTACTCCATGCTTCTGCATTCTTGCCTTTCTCTCCATCTTCTGTCATTAATTGCTTTGGCTAACTCTTCTCAATCGGTATGGATTTTCAGATTCTCAATACATTTGTTGTGAACCCATTCAAGACCCATCTCCAGAGCTTTAGTCTTGGCTTGCATTGCATTAGAAGCAACAAACTAAAGGGTGCATCCCGCAATCCACGTACCATGCCTTATCCCTAAGGATTGCACCTCTATCAGTAGTGTTCAGTTCAAATACCATGCTTATCCACGTACAAATACTTTTAGCTTCCAGATTAGTTTCCAATCTCTATCAGTAGTGTTCAGTAGTGTTCAGTTCAAATACCATGCTTATCCACACCGTTGCCTCATACGCTGAAGTATCAGAGAAATCCACAGCTACTTCCATGTGTAATTGAGTTCCATTAGATGTGGTGTTGCTAGGGGGCATGTTGCTGCTGTTTCCCTTCGGAGTCAACTTACAAAGGTTTCAATTCATCAATCAGTTTATTCAATTTATTGCCTAGATTCATGAATCCAGTTAGATTATATTGAATAGAATTTGAGTTGTTTTTCCTGATTCTGGTATGAAATATATATTGCTTACATTGAAATATATAAGCTCCAAATTCATACTTGAACTTGGGGAAAAAAAAAAAAAAAAAAAAAGCAATTAGCATTTTTTGTAGGTTGACAACAAGTTTGTGCTGATTAGAATGTCATGTGTAATTTTTTTTTTATTATTATTATCCTACTAAACATTTGACTCTTAAAAAAAAAAAAACAAATCACATGATGACACCTTAATATGGGAAATGCTAATTGCTTAGTAGATTTTTTTGCTTTTTTTTTAGGGTCAAGTGCTTAGTAGGATAATAATAATAATAAACAAAATAGAAAATAAGAAAATACACATGACATCCTAATCAGCACAAACTTATTGTTAACCTACTAAAAATGCTAACTGCACCTTTTTTCCAGGTTCATGGATGAATTTGGAGCTTATTCGAGTTCGGTGGCTTAATTGCTATCCCGAAAATAGTTCAGTTGCCTATTTGTACATTTTTCCAAAAATTAATATATATTGATTACAATTAACATTAATTATATAAAAATGAAATTTCAGTTAATAAGAGATATCACAGTTTAAATTATTAATATATAATATTGAATTGAATATGTAAATATTATTTATTAATTTCTCTTTATATTTGAATTCTATTGAAGTATTAAAATTAATTCTATTATATTACATGAATTTCTAATTTGACAGATATATAAATTCTATTATTGAAGTATATTACTCCGTAATTATTATCAAAGTCATTTTTTAATAGAATAGATTCTGGATTATTTAGAATTAGGGAGAATAGTTCTCTTAAATGTTTATGTTTAGTTAAAACTTTCAAGAATGGGTAGTATTTGAGATTAAAAAATAAATATGAAAATGAAAAATTAGGAGATCATGTAATTAAAAATAAAATTATGTCAGGAACTAATTTTGGTAATCCAGTTTTGATTCCAAATTGACATTGATGCCTTCATATCCTCGGCTGCCATTTAAACTTCAAATAAGACCATTCGCTAATGTTGTCTTACGCAATGATAATAAATAAAAACTAAGGTAGTCGGATTACTTTTGAAGAAACTTATTTTTGTACATGGATGGTAACTATGTGGCTCTATCTAGAGTTATCAATCGTAATGGTCTTAAAATTGTTTTTTTTAGACCAAAAAAAAAAAAAGGAGGTTTCTTTTTCAACCACAAATGTTGTGCATAAAGAACTTCTTAACAATTTGTAAATTTTAGTATAAATGTTTACTCTTTTAATTAAATTTATATTAACAATATTTAAATTAAATTGTAATATATGAATCGCATATATGTTTATATAAGCTGTGTATTTATCAATAAATAATATTATGATAATATAGTCGCGACGTGAGAGCGGTGCGGCCTCGCGGGCGGCGGGGGGTGTCGGCGACGGTGCTCCTCGGCAGCGGTCGCCGGTTGACTCTCGGCGGCCGACGTTGGCGAACCTCGGCGAGTCGGTGGTGGTCCACGGCGGCGAAGCACGGCGGTGCGGTGGACCTCGGTGGTGTTCCTCCCTTTTTCTCGGCCGAGGTTGGTGTCGGGCTTCCGACCGCACGATGTCGCGGAGGTGTTGGGGGCGATGGTCGGCGGCGGTGCTCTCTCTCTCGGCCGGAATTTTTGGGGAGTGTTGGTGTGAAAGTCCAAATGTAAAGTTAAAGGGGGTTATATAGGAGGAGGGGGAGAAGAAAAGAGGGGAAAAGTGGATGGCATTTTGAAAAAAATTGAATTTTTATGGGAAAGACGAAAAGTGAAAGGTGAGAATGTGATAGTGATGGTTGAGTGTAGAAGGGTGAACGTTGATGGTGATGTAGGGGTGAAAGGATGGTGACAAGATCATTTATAGGGGTTAGGGTGGAAGAATTGTGGTAGGAAAAGACTTGTAAGGGATAAGGATGGCTTTAAATTTCGAAATTCATCTGTGTGTGCACTTCTATTGCGATAAAACTTATGTTTGACCGAGGACTTTTGGAGAATTATTTTTAACTAAGGGTGTGGGTAATATTTCGTACGTAACTGTGGGGGTGGTACGGCGTTCATGCGGCGCAATTTTACGAGTTTACTCTCTTTCGCTGACGACTTCTCGCAGCTCAGAGAGTGGGGGACTGATGATGGATAAATCATACCCGGACCCGCCACGGAGTTAGCACGGAGCACAGGTCAGGAGTCACTCAACCCGGGAGCACGACCCGGGTCCTTTCGGCCCAGGGCCGACCTCTGGAGGTCCTCGAGGCCAAGCTCTGGGCTCGGCCCAGGACTCCCGGGTCGTGGTTTGACGCGGTCTTTCCGGCGTAGGAGGCGGTCCAGGCCCGCTCGAGGGGTTTTCTCCGGGTGGTTAGGCCCACAACTAGTATATAAACATGCAATGTTGTCCAAACAAGACATCTTCTTCATACTTTGTCCTAACGACATTCTTGTCCTATTATTACACAATCTTGTAATAGCTTTATCATTTATTCAATATATAAAATACCTCCGCGGTACACTTTGATCCGTTTGTCATACCCCCTATAATCTTTTCAGGTTTATTGATTCGGGCTACCCGGGTTAATTAAATCCATCATCAACATATATTGCATATTTCATATTTGCAACCAAGAATTAACGTATATAATCATACAAGACAGCCAGACAGGTATACAAAGAAGCATTACAAATCTGAAAAAATGCAGTTACCTCTAAATTTGCCCGCAACTGCTCTGATCCAGGCTCTGTCTTTACTATCATAAGCATAACTGTTGCCAGAAGCCACCAGGACAAAACCCTCATTCTTTGGTGTGTTCTCCTTGTAACTTGGGTCAGGAGACCGCAGCAGCGGCTGTACGAGGAGAGAACGAGTCCCCTTTGGAAGCAGCTCCTTGAGTTGAGAATCTGAATATAAGACATTCGTTTAACTGATTGCAGCTCCAGATACGATAAATTTTGTGTCTTCAAATGGACAAAGACTGTGCAACTCAAGGACGAGAATGCAAATGTTATATTGTGGGAAATCAAGGACCAACTATACACCATCCAAGTTTAAGGTTAAATATATTTGATAAGTCGGTGACTGTCAAAGGACAGTTGCAACTTGCAAGGACATAACCAGTGGGACTGATATAATGATTTACCCAGAAATCTGAAAACTTTAGCAACAAAAAGAGGTAATAGTCAAACACTTTCCACAACGGGTAATAGTAGTAAGACAACGCATACCTGTAGCTTGAGGAAAATAGAGTGTGTCCTTCAAATTCAATAGACCAAGTTGCTGAATCTGTTTCTCAAACCAATTACATACATCGGCTTTTGATACATCTTGAGGAGTTGTCCAGTAGCCTCGCACACACAGTGCATCTTGAGTTGAGATAAGCTACAAAATGAAATAGTGGGAAAATCAAATGGCATAAATAACTAGCAAAGGATACTGAAACCCCCTATGTAATGGTATTAAGACCATCATCCCATATCTATTCAAATGTTGAGTCCACAATATACCACTGATATGGTGTTTGTATTGCGCAACAGAACATATGATCCCCAAGCCAAATCCTCCTTCAGAGTATCCGGAACATTTTGTGACATGACAAAGGTTTGGTCAGCACCATCAGGAACATTTCTTTCGTTAACTAGAACAGCCCCCTACAGTTGACGGAATAACAGAAGTTCTGATACTTTAGTTAACATTAGATGTAACCTTCTCTAGTTCTGTACTATGCAAAAATGGAAAAATGTGCTTTAACTTCTAATCTACGGTACCCTCAAGAAAGATGGCTGAATAGTGAATACACAACTTATCAACAGGAATGTTACAACATTCTTATATGCCCATCAGACTATACCCTTAAAAACACAAACAGAAAAGCACAAGCATTTAACTAGCAAGCAACTATGGCCTGTATTTTCAATAAAGACATTTATCCTGCATCAAACTATCAAGTTCGAAGCGTTGATAGCTAAAAAGCAAACTTCTATCTAGTGCACTGGCTGAGCATACTGCATATTACATTACAAAATCATAAAAGAAACAAAATAACTCCAATAATGCCTATCGAAATAAACACGAAATTAAACTCCAATAGTTTCAATAAAGGAAATGAGAAACTTGAAATCACCTTAAGAAATCTCCCAAGGTAGGGGACTACTACAGAGAAGGCAGCAAGAAAAAGGCCTAACACCTCTGTTCTCTACACAATACAGGGAAAAATGAAGTTAAAATTGTGAAATTATTCAAATCGTGATTATAAGAAACCAAACCAATGTGCATATATATAAATATATTTCTTCCAAAATATCATAAATATATTGCTGGTACCATTGTATAAAGGTTTCAAGCTCTCACCAGCTGGGCTGCAGTGATGGTTGATGAATCCGAGCCTGCAAAGTGATTCAACAATAACAACGAACCAAATGCGTACCCTATATATCTCGGTAAATACGATTCATCCAATCCAGGTATTCCTTTTTCCAGAAATTAAGCAAACATTACTGCATTCAGATACGCAGGTATACATATCAATTCGATATAAGATTATAAGGTGTCTGTATATGTACATACCGAGAGTGAAACGAAGAACCGAGAGGTTAAGCTGTTGCTGTTCAATTTTAGTGCTCCCAGAAGAGCTGTCTGTACCGTTACAACAAATCTTCCGGGACAATTTCCGGATCCCGGAGCGGAAAATTTCCGGTGGAATCTGAGATTTGGCCCGGCTTCTCGACAGGAACGGCACCAACAAAGCGAGTGAGACGGATCCGCTGCTCATTTTCGCTTGCAGCTTTCTCTGGTGATGGATAATACTTCTGGAACTCTTGGTGCTTCTGCTCTCACCGGCGACAGGTTATCCGTGCATCGGGAAATCCACGCGCCAATAGCGAGCGTCACATTTCAAATTCAATAACTTTTTAAAATACAATATTTATTCTTTTTTTTTTTTTGTGTGTAAGTAATTTCTTTTCTATATACAGAGTAATATTTATTGTTGTTATAATTTTATCTTTAATGTTTGATCACATGAAAATTAACTTGCAAACTACACGCTCTTTACAAGGGCTCAACTGAGTGAATCAGAATCATGCATCACCCACTCAATATTTATGTGTATCTGATATACATGCGTACCCCGATGTATATATATGTGTTTTATGTTGCGAGTTTTTGTGTTTTATAAAATTTTGTATTTCAAGAATATAAATTTTGTGCCTGAAACAAATTAATAACTTTGTTATTTTATGAATTTTTATGTTTTGTATTGTGAAATTCGATACCTATGAACACAAATTATGTACCTAAATCATATATGAAAAATAAGTAAATATATAACATGTGTATGTGTCTTGTTTTGTGTCTTATATTAGGGAAAAAGGGTCAAATACACCCCTAAACATTATACCAAAGTGCAATTAAGCCCTCAAACTTTAAAAATGTTCAATTAAACACATCAACTTATCATTTTGATGCATTTAGATCCAATAGTCGGCCGCCGGCGACCGGAAGGGCAACCATTTTCCGATCGCCGATGCTGCCTGCGTCGCCTNCGTCGCCTTCTTCCTCTGTTGAAAGAGGCGACGTCAGTCGCCTTCTTCCTGTAGAAGGCATCGCCGATCGCCTCCTTCTCCAGGAAGAAGGAGGCTGTTGGCGAGTCGGCGACCTCTCTTTTTTAAAATTTTTTTTTTTAATATTTTTACTGTTCATACGGTGGTGAATGGCGGTCAACCGCCGAAAATGACGATCAAAACTATATAGTTACCGGTAACTTATTGGTTACCTGCTAAGTGGGCTTATTTGATTGATTTTATAAAGTTGATGTGTTTAATTGAACCTTTTTAAAGTTTGAGGACTTAATTGCACTTTGGTATAATGTTTAGGGGTGTATTTGACGCTTTTCCCCTTATATTA
This sequence comes from Ipomoea triloba, assembly GCF_003576645.1. NCBI lineage: Eukaryota > Viridiplantae > Streptophyta > Magnoliopsida > Solanales > Convolvulaceae > Ipomoea > Ipomoea triloba. The sequence goes on from NC_044927.1 coordinate 26,752,734, forward strand.
TGAAATTTTGTACCTTACAAGTATGAAATATGTATCTTGTCGTTTCAATCGAGAATCCATTATAATGCTATGTAAACCCTGGTTCATGATATAAATTGACATAATTTAGTGATACATTCTACAAATAAAAATGCTTTCACTATTAAACATTTTGAATTTAGACACCTTTAACTTAGCATCATTAAGGATGAATGTTATGAAGTTTTAGAAAAGTAAAGAAGTAAAGAAATACTCCGTAATTATTTTCTTTTTTAGAATAATGTGACGGGTTAAACTCATGACCCACAAGTCCTCCCCACATAGGTTTGCAACTTGCCAAATGGCGGGGCATACAAAAGTGAAACTCGACCTTTTACTTAGACCATCTCCAACCAACCCCCAGAACATCAAAATGAGGAAAAAAAAAAATGGTGTTGAACTCCCCCCATTAATGCGGCAATGCAAAAAAAATGGCGTGAGATGAACAGTGCAGCGTCAAATATGGCATTGCACTGTTCATCTCACGCCATTTTGATGTGCTGTTTTTCTTTCAAATTTGCCCCTTATTTTTTATGTTTCTTTTTTTGAAATTTTGTTTTTATGTCTAATTCTTTTCATATTATTAAAAATAAATTACATTATTTGAAAGATCTCATCAAGACGATTAAAGCAAGACTAATATTGAACATAAATTAATTAAAATGAAACTACATCAAGCATAATTTTAACGAAATTAAAGCAAATTACACCTAAATTTACTTTAAACATACTTAAATTCAATAATTTACAAGGTCACCCCATTTCCTCCAAAATTATCAAAATTTTGGTTAAACCACAACTTGATTCTATCCTCCAAATGATTGACGAACTCTCTTTGCATGAATTCGTAGTTGTGTATTTCTGATCCACTCATTGCATGTCTTATTGGATCTATGATGGAATCTGCATCTATGCTCATGATATATTATTGTGGAATAAAATAATATTTACATTATAATTATATTTTATATTAAAATATTTAAAGTTATAATACAAAGTCTTAATTTATGTGAAAACAAATTATTTTAATGAAGAAATGCAAATTAATGCATCATTTTGGTGTAATGAGTTGGAAATGAAAAAATAATAATGTAAAATATACTAAAAATATTTATTTTCGTGTAAAATTTGATACAGAGAGTTGGAGATCCTCGAATGAGGCATGTATTTCACACGTGAGTGTGTCTCTACATGCTTTTGAGTTGCCGGTCCATCCGCATCCATCTTCCACCACATGCTCAGAAATCAGAATGTTGACCTTTGTCAACCCAATCATCCTTGTTATCTTCCGATCCACAACCTGTGAATCACACATTCTTTTTACCAATTACACTATCCTATATTTATACCCATGCGTTTCATGTTTTTGCCCTTTATCACCCGAATAAAATAAACGTGTATATGATGTATTCATTTTACTGCTAAATTAGTAAATTCTTATTAAAGTATTAATTAATTATTAATTTTAAGAGTTGGAGATCTATTTTTTTTCTTACTTTTTCTTTTTTTTTTTTATTATTTATATTCATTGAACAAATGACAATAATATATACACACTCTAGATCAGAATATAAGTAATATATATATATTTTGTAACAAGCATATGTTAATACATTACGACTTAGTTGTTACAATATAAAAATTATTATATCGCGAAATAGTATGTTTTAAGACTATTTTTTTGTGTGGAGCTTCATTTGTAATTCAGTTGAAGCCTACCGCCAAAGAGATGTAGAGGTTGTGGGCAATTTTATGGGAGCATATTTAAAGGGAACATAACAAAGGTGTAACTATATTTGCAAATCTCTTACTACTCTGAAGGTCCAACATTCTTCTTCGTGTATGAAATCTAATATGGATTATTTCCCGGGTATACTTTCCTATACGTTCGCGGCATCTGTTCGGTATTTGGGTTAGGGTCAAGTGTTATTTAGAAATATTTTATTCTCGAATGATTAGAACCGTCACCTATATAAAGGTCCTTCCACACACAATGAGGGGGGTTCTTCTCCTCTACTCTCTCTCTCTCTCTCTATCTCTCTCTCTCTCTCTCTCTCTCTATATATATATATATATATATATATATACACACACACACAATATTGAAAAACAAAGGTCTTTTAAGCCAATTTCTCTCATCTGCTATCCTATTATACATTTATATCTATACATACACTGTATGCACTAAATGAATTTATACTATCAGAATTGGTTTTGTCTAAATATAATAAGGCGTTTAGTAGATGACCAAAAATTTAAATGGTGAAACAATTATTCTTACGTTTAGTGTAATCATTAAGGTATAAAAGTTCAAAATAACTGAGAATTAAATTCCATGATATCATGGAAAGTAAATCCTACCTAGGGGTGAGATTCTTTGTTTCTCACTTCCTCCCATAAATATAAAAAATTTGCCTCTCTCACTATTACACAAAATATTTTTCTAGAAATTTAATTGATAGAAAAATATCAGACCGCCTTTAAATGAATTGTATTAAAAAAAAAAAAAACTATTTTGTTGAGTTCTCCCCTTCTATTAATTTTTTTTTTCGTGTCATTTTTTTTAATACAATAAACTATATTACAACTCCTCACCTATCTTTCAAATTAGAAATACTTGCTTTAAAGTAGTATTGGAATCATTTACATTCTTTATGTCGGATCATTTGTTAAAATAGTCAACCCGGAACGTTTTAAATGTCCATATGATTTATTTAAATGTTCACATGAAACAACTTTAAGCAAATAAAGTATCCATAGCATAGTTTGTTTTTTATTTTTTTTTTCCAAAAAGATTAAATCCCCAATCTCAAAGACCTCTCGCACCCGGACCGGGCATAGCATAGTTTTATTTATTTATTTATTTATTTATATTTGGTGGGTATTGACAAATTATTCCATTTGTCATTTTGACATCCTCAACTTTCTCAATTATAAGTATATTTACCCTCTAAATTAAAATATTATCACATTCGTAAGAAAGTCATATGATCATATCATCGTACTTGCAAATCACAAATTTGTTCTTTGCATTCATGTATTTCAATTTACTTTCAAAATATAACAACGACAAGGTTCCGATTTCAACTCTCCATTGGAATTGTCCATTAACCTTCACTTCTTAGTTTGGGTTAGTAAGCTATGGACAACTTAGGTTGGTTTATCTCGTTGTAATTCATTTTTTGTTAGCTAAAGTCATAATGTAAACTTCATCTCTAGCGTACTTTCAGGTAACCGACATCGAATTTTGATTTAAATCAAAGTAATAACAACAACAACAAAACAACAACATTTAACTTATTAAAAAAAAAAAAAAAAAAAAGTCCCACAAGGTTGATAAGTGTCAAATTTTACCATCTTTATAATACACCTAGATTTTAAAAAATAGTAATAAAGAACGATGTAGAAATAAATATATCAGCTTGCAATTCACATCCATGGTTGGTGTGCATCTAGCTTAAGCATTTTCTTTTTAATATCGTGATATATTAATAAAAAATAGATTTATATTATTTTGTGACAATTTTTAATCCCTCTAAAATGTGGGGAAAAGTTTTTTGTTTTGTGTTACTATATAATCTACAGCAAAATATTATACTATTTTCACATTTCAATTAATATATCTATATCAAATAAATAAAGTAAAACAATGCTTTAAAATTTTCAAGGGAACATGGAGTGAACAACTAATTAAAATGTTGACAATCAATAATTAAAACATTCATAACATAAGATAATAAATTATCAATATTAACGACATTGCAAATTAAATATTAATTAGAAGACGAATTGTTTTAGAATAGTTAGGTATATGATTCCATTCCGTCAACTCGTCAAGCATTTTATATGTTTCGTTATTATATCATATCATTATAATTTCATGTTTAGTACAAAAATTGAGACTGACTAGTCAATTTTATGTTAAATTAATGTTAGACCTGATTTGTAAAATTCATTGGTAAAATAGGGCTACTAATATTTAAAAGATACATATAGTTGCTGCTATTTTAAAAACAATTTTATTGTCACAGGTGTTGAAGGGTCGTCCTTGCTCTTTCAACAACATGAAGCTCGGGGGAACATTCTCGGTGTCAGTAGTGGGACATTCTACTTAAAGATTATATGATGGAGATTCATATTTATATATTAGGTATAGGTATATGTTTGTATTAATTACACACATGATAACTAATAAGGCGAGTTTTTTTTTTTTTTTAATAAAATTTAAGAGTATAGAATGAAAACTCACATCTATAAGGTATTTGCTTGGACTAAAATGTTATGGGTTTAAATATTATGCACGTGATAACTGGTGGAGCGAGTTTGTATTTTAAGATTCGTTGACAGTATATTATATGTATCTGCTGAAATGAATCCATGTGGATTGTTAACATTCATTACACAATAGCATTGTATAGACATCTAATATGAATACACGTGAATTGTAAACATTTTTGACATAATAGCACTATATAGATATCTGCTAGCTAGTATGGATCCACCTGCCCCGTAAACATTCTTTACATAATAACACTGTATAAATATATCCGTTACTATGAATATATGTCGGTTGTAAATAGTCCTTAATTACATAATAGCAGGTGATGCAAGTTTGTATTTTAAGATTCCAGTCGTCATTTTATGTACCCAACCAAACTTCTGGTGTATTTTCAAATATAATTCATTACCATGTCAAATAGCTAATATTTTAATCTAATTTATATAATTACATATATTTATTTTAGTCATTATAATCTCATTGCTCTTTCAAATGAAGTAAAAAAAAAAAGGTGTTTTGAAGCAAAGGAGGCTTGGAGAAGGTTGTAAAAGAGATTTGACTTGGCGGTTCACACTAGATCACGTCGTGATCCAACGGTGAGGCAGGCAGATCAAAGTTCCGTTATCTCACTGTTAGGTCATCACAACCGTACCTCATACTTCACCAAGGAGACCTACCCTGTTACGCTTCTTTCTCTATCCGCAAACAGTCCAATAAGCAGGTGCCACGTACACCGTCAAACCCGACGACCTCGGGTCGCCACCCTTCAATCTACCGCCGTCTACGTAGCCCTATGGGACAGCCGAAACGTGTCCGTATAGCAACCGGCTGTCACCGGTTCCGTAGGGTTAGACACGGCTACAGCCGGTCACTCCCCTCCAATTCCCGCTAGGTATAAAAATCAGCGATCGAGATCTTCCTAGTGTTTCTCCGATTATTTCTTCTCAAAAAAATTCACTTTCGCTCTCTCGCAGTTCGTTGTCTCGAGGTTAGTAGCTCTTCCTCTTCTTCTTCACTCTACCTTCTTTATTTCTAAATTTCAGAATCTTGCTAATTCCATTACTTTCTCTTTTGGGAATTCAAGAATTATCCTCAATATTGAGCTGTAAAGTTGTGTTTTCCCCCCTCTTTATGAAGTTTTTTTTTTCTGTTCATTCTTCCTGCACTTTTTCGATTCATCTCGTACAGTTCAAAAAGAAGCTAGCAAGAATTTAATTCTCGTCTTCTACTAGAGTTCACTCCCGAATATGTGTAAATTGAGCACCTTTTTTTCACTCTAGTGATCCCAATTTTGGCCACTTGGGGTATGCCCGTGAGTGAAAATTTTGATTTGGATACGTTCGAGTTGTTTGTCAAACAAGCTTCTCTTTATCGGTTTTCTCGGGTGTTGGAGTTGCTAATTGGCGAGGGTTTGGGGTAAATCACTACAAAGTTCGATGTTTGTTTGTTAATTTTGTTATGGACAAAATTAGGGCTTTACGGAGAGAAACGCGGGATGGTTATTTTTGGTTGTGATTCAGTGTTGGGGGCTGATTTAATGTTTTCCTTTGGCTATTTAAGCTTTGATTTGTGCTTGATTACTTGTCTTTAATTTTCTGGAGCTGCTCGGGGTTTCTAGCTGTTAATTTTGTGTTTCTAATTTTTAAACCCCCTTTGGCTCATTAGAACTTGAATTTTGTTTCTTGATTTGATCAGTTGGATGTGGCATCTATAATGAGTTGAGTTGATGTGAACCTGATGTTGCATTTGGTGGTCTAGGGGTGTCTGGGTGGGGGGTGGTCTGGAACAGCTTATTAGCTTATTACTGATTGTATTTAAATAGCATTGAAATCAATGGTGTGGTAATTAGTTCAGATTTATGCCCTTTAGGAGAATACAAGAAAGGTCTGGCACTGGAGAGCTATTTGGATCCTGGTCATCAGGGGAATGCCCCAGCAATGGTGCATTCTCGGGTGACGGGAGGTATTGCACAATCTCCTTCTACTTCTGGCATCTTTTTCCAAGGTGATGGGCAGTCACACATTGTTGGCAATGCCCACTTAAGTTCATCTTTTGCAAATTCATCAAATTTAATTCCTGGAAATCCACGGTCAAGTCTGGGTCCTGTGTCTGGAGATACTGTTTTGAATAGTGTGGCAAGTTCAGGTCCAAGTGTTGGGGCAAGTTCATTAGTGACGGATGCGAACTCAGGACTTTCTGCAGGTCCCAATCTTCAAAGAAGTGCTAGCATTAATACAGAATCTTATATGCGTTTGCCTGCGTCACCCATGTCATTCACTTCCAATAATATCAGTATTTCTGGCTCATCTGTTATTGATGGATCCTCAGTTGCTCAGCAAAGCTCAAACCAAGATCCATCCTCTCAACAACTTCAGCAAAGTCAGCAGCATCGAGGAGCATCAAGTGTTACATCCTTACCTAGTTCAAGGATAGGTCAGGTACAACTTCCAAATGGGCAAGGACTAAGAGGTACTGGTTCATTCATTCAAGATCCTAGTATTTCCCAGCTGCAAAAGAGACCGCGCATGGAGATCAAGCAGGAAGATATTCTGCAACAGCAAGTTCTGCAACAACTACTGCAACGACAGGACCCTTTGCACCTACAGAACTCCAATCCTCAATTTCAAGCTTTAATTCAGCAGCAGAGGCTAAGGCAACAGCAGCAACAGCTATTGCAGTCGATGCCAGCTGTGCAGCGAAACCAGTTGTTACAGCAACAACACCAGATGCAGTTGCGACAACAACTTCAACAAGGCATGCAGCCTGCAACTGCTGTGAAAAGACCCTATGATGGTGGTGTCTGCTCTCGGCGGCTAATGAAATACTTGTATCATCAGCGCCAAAGACCTCCCGTAAGTAATTTTTCTTTTTTAAATAATCACTGGCACCCAAGCCTCTAGCCAAAATATCCCGCTGCTCAACTTTTTCTTTAATTTATTATTTTTCCTACAGGAAAATTCAATTGCCTATTGGAGAAAGTTTGTGGCTGAATATTACTCTCCACGTGCAAAGAAGAGGTGGTGCCTATCGATGTATGATAATGTTGGCCATCATTCACTAGGGGTATTTCCCCAAGCATCTATGGTAATTGCTCTAACTTTTATTTTGGATTTTCAGATATCAGTGTTGTAAAAATCAGCCTAGGTGGCCGCTTAGGCGCTAGGCACCCCTAGGCCGATGGGATTTCCTTGGTAGGCAGGTACTATGCGGCCAGCCTACTACACCGCCGACTAGTTGTCGGTCAATTTACTTTGTTTTTTTTTTTTAATGGTTTGTTTCGCTCAAAACGACGTCGTTTTGAGCGAAACAAACCAAATTATTTTTAAAAAACCCTAAATCCGGAAGCATTAACAAGCATGAAAGGGAAGGAGTAAGCCCAAATTTGCAGAATCAAACCTCAATCTCTCCCCATAGTCCTCGTAGCACCGGAGCCAGCCATTCGATCGCCAGATTTGCCGGTAGCTGAATCGCAAATAAACTTCGAGGTTCAACCTCTGTTTGTAGCTTCTGCAGAGGAACAGATTCTCCAGTAGACAGTAGCAGAGCTCGTCATCGTCACTAGCTCCGGTGCTCCGCAACACGCAGCTTGTCCTCTCCAGTTCCCATAGCTCCACTTCCGCAGTTCCGTTGTTTCGCACCTTGCCAGGACCGTGATAGAGAGACTAGATATTCTTCAATGATTGTCTTACTCAGTGAGTTAGTGGCTTAGTGCTTAATGCTTTAAGCATTTAATGCCAGTGTTTATGGGCTCCACGTGGCAATTTCAACTATCCCCAAATGTCTATATATATATATATATATATATATATATAATTTCCTAGGCGGTGACTAGGCGCCCGATGAGCGCCTAGCGGCTTCTACAACCTTGTTAGATACTCCGTATATTAATAACCGTATACTCACAGCTGTCAGATGGTGTGGCCCATTTGTGAAGTAATAAGGATAATAATATACATATGGTTGTATTCCTTCAAACCCCCCCCCCCCCCCCCCCCCCCCCCCCCCCCCCCCCCCCCCCCCCCCCCCCCCCCCCCCCCCCCCCCCCCCCCCCCCCCCCCCCCCCCCCCCCCCCCCCCCCCCCCCCCCCCCCCCCCCCCCCCCCCCCCCCCCCCCCCCCCCCC
>NC_044927.1:26762282-26840983 GCF_003576645.1 Ipomoea triloba
CCCCCCCCCCCCCCCTTCCCTCTGCGGCCAAAAAAAGGCTGCTAACATTTCGATGTTCTTTGGGATTAAAAGCTTATTTGGTGTTATTCTTTTTTCTTCCCAGGATGCATGGCAGTGTGATATTTGTACTTCCAAATCTGGAAGAGGCTTTGGTGAGTGAACAAAGAAGCTATTGACATTTGTATCTTCCAAATTTGTATTTTATTTTTCTATTCTGTTTTTTATATAACTACTAGATAATTTAGAGAAATTTTTCTATTTTTTTAAATTTTTTATATAACTACTAGATATTTACAGAAATTTTAGTTGCATAAATTTGCAACGGATTTTATTAGCCCTTTAGTTTTGGATTTGAAATATTTGGTGAACATAATGCTGAAATTAATCATTTTTACCATAAATGTGATAAAGGCTTTTATGTAACTATATTTTATGAAAGTTTAACTTTGAAGTTTAAACTGTGCATAGGCAATAGAGCAACATACCTAAGTGGCCTTATAGGGTTTTATTCCATACATATTTCCTCTCTATGGCTCCTTTTACAACACATTAACATTTATATAGACCAAAAATATTGGTTTGCCTTCGTATTGATTGGATTTTTGTTTATCTTGTTTTGTTTTATTTTGTTTCTTAATTTATATAAATTCACCTGGTTTTTCCTCAATAATTAGGTTTTACCATTTATCAATCCCAAATCCGAATGTAATATGATTACTATAATAGCTTGGCACTTATGAAGTTAAAAAGAATGAAATGGAAAAACATATACTAAGAACATTTGTATTATCTGGATTTTCTTGATAATGCCTATAAAATTTTATTGGTTGGTAATTCCTTATTCAACATGCTTTGTACTTTGATATATCATCAATGCATTTCTTATAATATTATAGAGAAATACTCCATACTATTTAACAATCCCAGATTCACAAGTGTAATTGTGTCAGTTATAACGGTTTGTAACACATTTTGAAAATAGTAACATGGTAAACCCATAACCAAGGGCATGCTAATAATACATATTTTCTTGTTCACATATTACCAGTAATATATTCTTGAAACTGAATAACTGATAATTGTTGTGTATATGTAAAAAAAAAAAGTATTCTGGAAGTAAGAAACTCTGATTATTATCCAGGATAAGTAGGATTTGTTGGCTTCACATGCTTAGTTTCTATACATTGAAACGTGAACATATTTTTGTTTTGGCTTGCTGTAACTTTTGTTTCATTCTTTTGTGGTGTGTGTTTGATCAGAGGCAACCTTTGAAGTTCTTCCTAGACTTAATGAAATAAAATTTAGCAGTGGCGTCATCGATGAGCTATTGTTCCTGGATATGCCTCGTGAATGTCGATTTCCATCAGGGGTAATGATGTTGGAGTATGGGAAGGCAGTTCAGGAAAGTGTTTATGACCAACTTCGTGTTGTTAGGGAGGGTCAGCTTCGTATAATTTTCACACCTGATTTAAAGGTGAGAAACTTATTTTATTGTATTTGATCACCAATCAATGTCCCAAGTACTTGCACTGATTCCACACTTACAGATACTATCCTGGGAGTTTTGTGCACGGCGCCATGAAGAACTTCTACCCAGGAGATCAGTTGCACCACAGGTGTGGTTGAGTTTTTTCTTCTGTTACCTCAGATTCAAATGGATTTTATACTTCTTGCATTTAGTTCCCACCCCTCTTTCCCCTTTTCCCTCAATTTAGATAACACGGTCTGGTTTGGGTAAATCCAATGAAATTGGAAAAATAGAGTAAATACAGATGCTAGTCAGTTAGGATAAACAAATTATGGAATAACAAATTCTGGTTCTCTTTGGGGCATTCCATTTCAGGCCATATGTTTCCTGGGCTGTAATTGTGTTCAGAAAGTCAAACATGACTTTTCCTATTTCATCTTGATCTCTTATATCTTGGCTCTTTGGCAGGTAAACCAATTGGTTCAGGTTGCACAGAAATGCCAGAGCACAATATCAGAAAGTGGGCCTGATGGGGTTTCTCAGCAGGACTTGCAAGCAAACAGTAACTTGTCAGTGATTATTTCTTGTTGGTGAAATGCAATATTTTATATTCTTAGTTTGGATTGTCTACTTGCTTGACTAGTGGTAATATCGTACATGATTTTGGACACAAGTGATGAGGTGGGGTGAGGGCAGAAGAGTTTTTCATTATTATTAGTAAATCAATGAGATACTACTGATGTCTTATTGGCAAACAGTAGATATTGGTATCCGAACCATTTACACGCAGGATTGTTTGTCAATAGAGACTAGCACTCACTAAATGCAAACTATTCTACAAATGTTTACCTGATGAACTAAAAATGGTAGTGTTGCTTTTACTCCAGGGTTGTCACGGCTGGACGCCAGCTTGCAAAGAGCTTGGAGCTACAATCGTTAAATGATTTGGGATTCTCCAAAAGATACGTGAGGTGCTTGCAGGTGTGTGCTATTGTACTATATATTCCGGTAGAACATTTGGCCATTAGTCATGCTTCTCTTGAGATTTTGTTGAACTTCTGATGTATTTTTCTGCAGATAGCTGAGGTTGTAAATAGCATGAAAGACTTGATGGACTTTTGCAGAGACCAGAAAACAGGACCTATTGGTATGATTTTTTATTTTTACCCCATTGGGGAAGTAAAATTAGTAGTTAATTATCCTAACTTGTATTGTGCCTATACTGAATTCTTGCTTTATGGAATATATATGATCCTCACTGTTTTCTTTCCTTTGCAGAAGGATTGAAAAATTATCCACGACACGCTAGTGCAGCTAAGCTCCAAATGCAGAAGGTGCAGGAAGCGGAAAAACTGGGTGGTATTCAGGGGCCGACTGATCGTAGTACACTCAACAAGTTAATGGAACTGCAACCTGGGCTCAACAACCAAATGAATAATAACAAGCAAATGGTTGGCTGTGGAGCTTTGAGTGGTTCAGCACAAGCTGCTCTAGCACCGTCTAACTACCAGAACCACCTGTTGATGCGACAGAACTCGATGAATTCAAACGCCACTGTGGTTAAACAGGAAGCGTCGTCTTCACTAAGCAATTCCAATCAAAATCAACCTTCACCATTTCAAGGACCAGCTGGCGTCCTACAGGGAAATAGTATGCAGAACTTACCTGTCAGTGGCTACATGACTGCCAATGTACCACAACCACAGCAGCGTTTACTGAACAGTAATGTGTCGCTCCCTCAAAACCATCAACAGCCCACGAACCAGGTTGTACAACAGCAAATCCTCCAGCAATTGCTGCAGGATATGAACACCGGTAACAGTGGAGGAAGTGTTGTTCAGCAACAGTCACTCAGCAATCATGCAGCCGGTGGAGGTGTTTCGAGGGAGGGGGTCGCCTTTGGAAACAACGCTCCATCAGCAGCTCCAAACGGGCCTGGAAATGCGGTTGGTCCCACGCCAACCAGGAACAACAGTTTCAAAGCGGCTTCTAACAGCGAGTCATCAATTGGTGGTGCCAGTAACGGGTTTCCTCAGAAAGCACAGGACATGCAACACAATCTTCACATATCAGAGGAAATGTTACCTGATATATCTCAAGAATTCACGGATAGTGGTTTTTTCAACAGTGATCTTGACAATAATATGAACTATGGGTGGAAAGCATGACTAACATGGCCTCTTGTTAGATGAATACTTTGCCATATATATTTGTACAGGTTGCTTAAATTACATTCCCCCCTTATCTCGTGTTCCCATTTAGTCCTTTGTGCTGTTGAGTAGCTGTACTCTGTTAGGTGTGAGATCTTTATGCTCTTTTTGTCTTCACTTTGTGGCTTTACCTTTAAAGTCCTCTTGCAAGTGTAATCAATGGATATGAACTCCCAAACTCTTCTTTAATCTTTAATTTGGTATTAACAGAGATTGTTCACATCTCTTCTGTCTCACCTCTTCATTTTCTGCAATTCCCCTATTGATGAAACAGCAATGAAAGATTGTCGGTTTTTATTGTATGGATTCTTTAAGGATACATACTAAATGTTCCAGTAACACAGATGGTTGTAGTTGTACACTCACTTGTACCAGGCATTAGTCAAGATGCAGGTAATCTGGGCTGTCTGCCTGGTGCAAGTTACACAAGACAATCATAGCAATAATGTTCATGAACCTCGAGAAGCACACGAGGATCTAAGCAGCCTCGTCGTTGTCTTCAAAGGCTGCTCCTGCTGAAATTACCGTGTTGAGAATTGCTTGGTCCCAACTTCTTCTAATATGCAAAGTGAATCTATGAAAACAAGACTGCCTAGTTGAATGCTCTTTGCCAGATTTGGAAGGAGACCCGGGATGTTTTTCTTCCGGGTAGTACTTCAAGATGCACTTTCCTGATTGGTCGAGTATTTCAGCATCGAATGCAGGTAAGAGTGGTCTCCCAACAACTTGAACATGGGCCACGCTGTGACAAGGCCAAAGAAATCGCAATTGTTACAATGTTACCGATTGCATTCTAACCAAAAGAAGAAAAGATCCACCACAAAGGATTCTCCGTAAATGATAGTACAAAGGGCATGGAAATACTTACCATATATAAAACAGGCCATCCATTTCTTGTCTCTGCACTCTGCCCAACAGTTCTAATTGCAAAATCCCGCCAACACAAAGTACTGCCTTTGGCAGCTTGAATTTTTGCAGCTTCTTATCCTATACCAACCAGTAATCTATTTGAAAAATTCACTCGTTCTAATAGGTAGAGGAAGATCGGTCGAAGTAAAGAAATCTTTTTACTTATTACTTATTAGTACACCGTCACATGCCTAAGATAGCATAGTCATGTGGTTAAACAATAATGTGCAGCCAACAGTACAATAATTGCTCTTGAAATAATAAACCGTAATTAGATTCTCCATGGAAAAAATGTTCAGATTACAATATGACCATATGAACTTGAAAATCATGTTATTAGGTAACTAAAAGACAAACGAAGAAACACTAGCAAAGAGTCTTACTTGAGCCATTGGAAATTCAGGCGAGGTATATGTCCACACAAACTTGCCACTAAACGGTTCTTTAACATCTCCAAACTCATCTGTGCGATTACGTTCTAATTCCATAGGTTGCTTAGGATGCCCCAATCTGAACCGCACTGCCTTCGCGGAATATATGGGGAAGCCAAACTGAAAATAGGCTGAGACACAAATTTCAAGTTAGTGAATGTAAACTATACAGCGGTTAGGAACCTTGAGGAGGTTATTACAGTGCAACCTTGAAATGGCTGTACATGAATCTCGGTAATCACGCAAAACTTTGCAGCTAGTTCATACATCAGTGTCTCGGGGACAGCAGGATCACTTGCTCCTTTGCTCGACCAGTATGAAGCTCTACGACCAACCCTATCATTTGGAACTAAAGTATTCCGGATGCTTTCTTCGGGATAGTTATCAGTGCTCGATGCACAAATGGCCTCCAGTATGCAATCTTTCTTCAGAAAGGGACTCAACCCTCTGCTCAAAAAGGCATACACTCGATGATCCCTCTCCAATCGTGTCAACTCCACAGACTTGTCAAGCTCAACTTCCACGGTGTCAATCGTGTTTTTGTCTTCAATGGCATCAGTAACACCCGATACTTCGGGAAACATTTCCAAGCAGAGACGTTTACAAAATCCATTTTCAATCACTACATAAGATTTGAATTGTCGTGTAAGCTATAGCCAACACAAAAGCATTCACAAGTCCAACAAATGAAAGAATAACAAGCTACGCACAAATTCCAAAGACAACATAACAACACTACTTGAAATTAAACGCAATCACCATGCAATTAAGAGGGTTAAGCTCGCCTTAACAACACTACTCGAAATCAAACGCAATCACCATGCAATTAAGAGGGTTGAGCTCGCCTTAACAACACTACTTGAAATTAAACACTATCACCATGCAATTAAGAGGGTTAAGCCCGCCTTAACAAAACTACTTCAAATTAATCGCAATCACCATGCAATTAAGAGGGTTAAGCTCGTCTTAACAACACTACTTGAAATTAAGCGTAATCACCATGCAATTACTCAAAATTAAACGCAATCAGGACGCAATTAAGAGGGCTAAGCTCACCGTATTGGCGCCAGGAGCTCGAGACAGCACCAACACGAACAAAATCAGAAGGGTCCTCCAAACAATCAAGGATTTTCATAGACATGTCTGGTCCAAGCCACTGTATAAAATTACCACAATCTTCCATTTTCAACTATTTCTCTCTCTAACAATAAAGCCAACAACTCTCAACCAATCCTGCCTCTTGGTCCGCTGACAAATCATTGAATAAATTAAAAACCGTAAATAAAACAAACACACAGAGACACACCAAAACCATGTACTGAAACAATTAAGCACTGAAAAACAACAAACAAATATAGAAAATCCATCCATAACAGTAAATCTCATACTTCAGAACACCGAATTGAACTATAAGCAACAGAATTATAGTATCAAATGCGAAAAGAACAGAGCTTTATGAGTATAAACACATGAATATGCAGGTAAAGTACAAGAAAAGAAAGAGTGTGGTAAAGTGGGAAGAAAAGAATGTACCTTTACGAGTCAGAAAACCAAGAAAGAGATCTAAAGTGAAAAACTGCAACTCGGAAAAGAAAGGAGAAAGGTTCGTGTGTGTCGTGAGTTTTGAGCGATGGCTGGGTGGGTAGCACGACACCGACAAAGGCGGCTTTTGTTTTCTTGACGATGATAGTGACGAGGAAAGTGAATCCAAAACAGTGTACTCTTCGACCCGATTTTGCCTTCAACACAAAATCTGAATGATAGTACGATAATGGGAATTCAACGTTTATTCTTTGATTCCTGATGCGATTAGTTTAATTTGATTCCATCTTTTTCTTTTCCAAGGAAAAAAAAACATTTTTTTGGGTGGATAAGAACTAAAATCTGCATAGGACAAAATACTGGGAAAGAAAAATGCGATTTTTAGTTTATTTATGCTTTTATTGTACGCAGTGTTTCGCCTTTGGCGGGGACAAAAGAGGTCCATTCACTCCATCCATCGTTGTCACTGTAGCCGTCTTATGCACGTGTCATGTCCACCTGATGCTCAACCAGCCTCTCACAATACACTATTGCGTTAACACTAACTCAAGAATTCAAGAATTCTTTTTTTTTTTTCCTTTTTTCTTAAAATACATTTTTTTTAAAAAACTACATAAATCGTGACAATGTCATCTCTAATAATATCTTAAAACACATGGTCAAAACTTATTTGAGGAGAATTTTAAATAAATAAAGTCCTAATCGTTGAGTCTTATACCGTGAAACTATCTAATCAACATGTGTGGTGAATGGACTGAAATGACACTATAAACGAAGCTATCTTATTATCCTACTCCTAAGAGCATCCCCAATATGATAATTTTGCTTGGTTTTAACCGGTGGGAATATGAGGTGGAAGAGGGAAGATAGAAAATAATTTTGATCCTGGCAGGGAAGCTTGATTTTTGTCAGATTTGTGGGCCCCACCTTTGTCAATGTGCGCCTAGTGCACCTAGCCAACTGAGTTAATCTAACACCTTTTCTTTTTATTTTTTAAATTGGGTCACACTTGTGTGAGACCGTTCACGGATCCTTGTTCGTGAGACGGGTCGGGTCAAAGCACCATGCAAATGTTATACTTATATGTGCAAATGTCATACTTATATGTTCAAATTTAACACTAATCAAGAATACAATTTTTGTTACTTATAAGAGAAAAAGTAATACATTTTTCATAATAAGTAATGTTGACAAGTGTCCCTTACTTATAAGGGCAAATATAATACTTTTGACGAAAAATGTAATACTTTTAAATCGAAATGTAAAAGTATTGTGTTTATCCTTAAAAGTATTACATTTACCCTTATAAGTAACAAAAATTTTATTCCTGATTAGTATTACATTTGAGCATATAAGTATGACATTTGTGCAATAAGTGCTACATTTGCATCTTTACCCAACCCGACCAGTCTCATGGTGAGACGGTCTCACACAAGTTTTTGCCTTTTAAATTTTATTATTGTTTTTGTTTTCTTTTTTCCATTCTCTTCTATAATCTCTTTCATAATTACACTTGCAAAAACTCTTCAAAAACTACAACTATTAAGGATTAAGGATTCCCTAACCAACAAAAGACTACAAGAAAATAAACCAGTTTAAATTGCTCCTAATTTAATTGTTCAAATCAAGAAGGCTCAAACTAAGAAAGTTCATAGACAGTTCCCATAGCGAGTTGAATTTGAAACTTATTATACAAGTACCAAACCATTATATTTAATGTTTTATAATAATTAATTCTGATTATCAACTTGTGGTGCAAGTTGCACTTGGATGTCAATCAATACTATATGCATTAAATTATTTTTTTAAAAAATAATTGAAAAAGAAAGCAGCCTATGATGCTCCAAGAGAAGCAGAAGAAGTATAAAAGAAGCCATTTATTCAAAGCATGAAGCAGAAGACAGAACAGTCTTCCCACTTCCCAGTTTCAAGAGCTGTTAAAAATTAAACCTAAAAAGTTACAGCATGAAAGTAAAAAAAATTGTAAATTTGGTCTAATTCCCCTACAAAAGAAGAAATTCCACTGTAGAATTCCATCCAAGCTTTGCCATGCTCAGCCATCAGCTACCTCCATGTTACAAATAGGGCAATTCTGCACCAGAAAACAACACATTCTGATCAGTATACTTCTCGGTAGGACAATAACACGCCTTAGAACGCGTTTCAACGTAGCTGTGTCGTGTTGATGAACAAATGCATAGTCCTAAGTGAACAGAATCGAAATTGCAGGCACAGAGATGTGTAGATATAAAAATGTTCTTTTAAGGAATCCTGCAAACTAATACATAATGTACAGTGATAGATTTAAGGAGACAGTTTTATTACCTTCTTTTCTTTGAGCCAGCGCTTTATGCAGTTATAATGGAACGTATGCGCACAAAGCAAACTCGCCAGCTTATCTCTAAATGCATATTGCTCGCAACATATCACACACCTGTGATGCAGATACCAACACATAACGAGAGTGGGAAGAAAAAAAAAAAAAAAAAAAAAAAAAAAAAAAAAAAAAAAAAAACGCAAAGCCTATGAAGCAGAATCTTTGATCAGGGTGTCAGGTTTGGACAGTTCAGTCTTGAATACATCGGGTTTTAATCATAACCAGAAGTTTCATATGCAGTATATAGAGACGAGTAGACAAGCATCCATATAAATTCAGTCTAGATTAAATACAACCGAGAAGAAAATAGAATAGGAAAGACTGCACATACTCATCATTGCTATTCTTTCTCCAAAAGGAAAGCCAAGATTTGTATTTAAAGGTTGGCAATCGAGATATAATGTCATCTGAAAGCCCTTTGCTCTCGTGGCCGACAGCATCTCCTAATGACTGCAATTCCTGGCAAAAGAAAGGATAATTAGCAGCCATAGATTAGATAAGAGCATGCAAATCTAATCTCCATAGCATTTTAAGTTCGAAACTGAAAAGGTGTGAATACAAAGAGCAATAGAAAGTTATCTATACCAACCTCATAGCTCATGTCATCTGGATCAATGCCATCTCCCGCAGTATTTGAAATTTCAGCCTGCAAAGATTCATAGAAAACCTAATTTAACACACCTATTAACTTCTAAACTAGAAATATGGACAGTGCAAAAATTGTTGCACAATACCCTGACAGGAGGGGCTTGGTGTTGGGATCCACTGGCTCCTGTGAATGAAGAAGATGTTCAAATTTGAGCACCCTAACCGATTTCAATAGTATGAAAAAGAATCTCTCTCTCTCTCTCTCTCTCGAGTCTCGAGAAAGACTTTAGAATACAGAAAGTTGTAAAAATTGTATTTAGTTACCAGCCAAGGTATGGATATCGTCAAAACCATCACCCATCTCTAATGATCTGGCTAAAGCCTCATCAAGAGCCAATTGTGATGCAACGTCTGCACCAAATGAAGCACGCTCTTGCACTGTAAATGGGTTGCTACTACTAGTTTCACCATGCTCAGAAGATGTGCTTCGGTTTTCCCCATGTTTTTGAAATGCAAGGTAGAGACTTTCCTGTTACATAGCAGAGAACTATGAAAAAGGATTCTTCACACATACACACACAAAATAGAGAATTGTAGGGAAGTTTTTAGTAAAACAGTAATTGAAACAGCGATTTGCTAACTTGGTTAGAAGGCAGAGTACCTGCTGTATACGAATTTCCTCGTGACTTAAACCGCCATCCTCGGGATAGCATTTTATTAAGTCCTCTGCAAATTCAGGCTGGAACACACCTCTCAAAAGATGGTCATACCACTCAATGTTACTCATTTCTTTCTCTAGAGTGTAGGAATCTCTCACTGGTCAACAAAAGCTGAGTTTACTGGCTTGCGCTGAATAAAAGATCACAAAGCAAATGAAGATTTATCAATAAATTTAAAAATTTATACACTTTCATGCAGTTCACAATAGGGATCACAACGGGGTGGGGCGGGGAGTCCCCGTCCCCAAAACCCCGACCGGCGGGGGCGGGGAATGGAAAATATTCCCCATCCCCGTCCCTGCGGGGAATTAGGTGGGGACGGGGATTTCCCATCCCCTAATCAATTCTTAGTCAACATCTCAAATTAGTGTAATTTTAATTTTAAAATTTATTATTTCAATTTTAAAAAATTAACTTTTTATATAATTTTTAAAAATTTTTAATTATAATAATTATTCAGGGACAGGACGGGGTATCCCGTCCTCGTCCCCGTCCCCGAACCCCGAAATTTTTCCCCATCCCCGTCCCCGTTTGGGATCCCCGATGGGGACGGGGGCACATTGCCATCCCTAGTTCACAGTACCAAAATCCTTTTCGATAAACTGGTTTTCAAGCTCCACATGTTAGAAACACAATCAAAATTAACTAAGGAAGAAACTTTATGAGAGCAACCCTAACCAACTTAGTCAAGCTATTGGCTCGTAATCAAAAGGTTACAAGTTTAATTCCTAGTGGAAACGGCCTATTGACCTTCTTGATTTGAGCCAGTGGGTTTCCCTCGTCCCTCAAGGAACAAACTTTACCATTCAAACAAGCAAAACCTAGACCAAACTGTGTACATCAGCTCAACCCGTAAACCCTATACATAAACTTTTCTAACCATTCCCCTACTATAGAAGTAACTTCAGCTCACTAAAACAAGACATATTGAATTTGATGATGTTAATCTTACCACGTACAGCGATGAAGGGAGTCCAGCACCTCAACCCTAGCTAACTGAACTTGATGAATTGTATTGAATGAGATTATTCAAAGATACAGATTACAGGATATATATAATGAGAGAATCTCAGGAGACTAGAAAATCACAGCACATATAGAATAGGGAATCATAATCTGACTCGAATCCTAATAAGGAGTTTCTTGATACAAATTCTAGGAAATCACAGAAAATATAGAATAGGGAATCATAATCCGACTCGAATCCTAATAAGGAGTTTCCTGATACAAATTCTAGGAATTTACAGTTCCTCAACTCACAATAGTCAATAATCATACGAAAATCCTTAAACAAACAAGTAATTAAGACTTCGACTAGGAAATTAACTTTGATTTCCTAACACAAAACATAGGAATTGTGAACTCCAAATTCCTAGTAGAATCCAATAACAATAACAAATCTGGTAAACAAATTAAATAATGAAGAACGTAATAATAAAGCGCATTAATTAATTCAGAAATTAGCAAAACACAATTACCCGTTTGATTTGAAGTTCCAAGTGTGGCGACCACAGTGTGGGCTAGGAAGGTGATGTAGACGTGGAAGGAAGTAGAGAATTAAAAAATGCCCATCACACCACAAACTGTTTGCATCATTTATATATCATAGAACAGTTACCCAACAGAAAATGGAGTGAAAGAAATGGGTTGATTTTCTTCTGTTGGTGAAATGGCAGAGAAGCAAAAATGATTGTACCTTTTTGAGTCAAGCTGATGTTATTTCTGACATGGGAGATAGTGAGGGAGGGAGAGAGACTGTGTAGTGTTGTGTAGCTTAGAAAAGATTGAAAATTTTGCAGTTGGGAAGGGTGTGGGAGAAGAAGAAAGGGGGATCCGATTGACTGACACTGACTAGCTTTGTAGAAAAATGAGCAAGTGAGGGAGGAGAAAGGGAGTGGTGAGCACTGGGCAGTGGCCACCCAATGTTTTTTGTTTTGTCGTGGTGTAAACCCAAGAAGTATTCCGGTGTCTTTCTTCGCGATCCCGTTCCATTAGATTAATCTTCATTTGATCCGAAAGACACATAAACTGGTATAAGGGAAACTGTCACTTGTGAAAATCGAACCCAACCCAGATTATTCCAGAATTATTCCCCACTTTGAGTGCCCTGCCATGTTCTTTGTACATTTCTGCACCCATTTCATTTCACATCCCCAATAATGATATAATCTATCCTTCAATCTTGACTTTTCACCCTTTTGTGAATAAAACAAATCCTTCTTTAGTACTTTACTAGCTAGCGCAGATAATCACCCATTAACCCTTTTTAACTTTTATCATCACTGATGCTCCTGCATTATCTTTTCTTTATTTGTAGTTTGTGATAAAACAATTTGAGAATGTCAGGATCAGCAGTGACCGCCATTGGTAATAGTATCATATCCTTGATACCTTTTTTATATCAAAATTCACATCCTTGATATCGTTTAGTCATCTGTCTGTGGTCAAATAGTTAGTTACTTAGACTAAAGGGGTTTATTCAATCATGATTTTTATAGATTTTTAAAGATTTTTATCAACTTTAAAAGTTTGGTGCTATTCAATTTAGACTTTTAAAAACGATTCAAGACTTTCCCATAATTTCGTTAACTAGTATTTAATTAGTTACTGTTGAAGTACTTTAACTAATTTCAGTGAGCACTGTAGTAATTATGATTCAAATTGTTATTAAGTTCATCATTCAAAGTTCAAACTTCAAACTCAATATTTTGTGAAAGCTATGCATTCCATTTTTATGTATATTTACAGTAGAAACCGTGAATCAATCCTCCACTGGAATAATGTCCTCCACGAAACCATTCTCCAATTGGACTCTCGTCAGTTTAGAAAGGTATATATATAGCCACTTTAACAACAAAGGCCAAAAAAGGTCCACAATGCACTAATGTGAGTGACAATTGGAATTAAGAAAAGTAGCAATCAAACATGCAATTCCGGACAAAACACATCAATTCACAAGCACAAAGTTGTTAATATCTCCATCACAACAATATTTAGTAGGTATAGTTCCCCCTACTAGTTCCCCAGACCATGAAATACATAACATCCTATTAGAGCCACTACAACAGTTCAGCAAGTATTGCTTAGCCCCCACCTACTTGTCGTTTCCACGAGTCTTCAACTATCAGTTCGTCAACCCCCCAATCTTCATAACTGAAAATTATACAATTAAGATCCATTATTTCATAGTGAATATATTTATGGTCATCTATAGATGGATGCTTAAAGGGGAAGGAACCTTACCTTCCATCAGGCAAGTAACGACGAATTGTGAAGGGAATCTTCCTCTCTCGAAGCTCTTTCATAGCAATCTAGAACAGATGGGGAAAATACATGAGCCACATAGACAACCTACATCTTTTTACGATCATATATTAAGTTTCAAATAAAATGTAGCAGTTCTGGTCAGATGTAGACTCCTCCAGCTACACAAGTTTCTCATAAAACAATAATATGATATGAATGTATAATAATAACAATAACAAACCAGAGAAGAAAAAGTGACTCTTGAACTGCTAAATCAATTTCAACTACACAGAGTAATAAAAAGTCACAATTCACAACCCACAACCACCACATCTGAGATGAAAGCTGTAACATTGTTCACAGTTGACACAATTACATGGCACAACCATCTGATCTCAGTTATGCACATGAAGAGTGAGCTGCAGAGTGAAATCTACCATTGAGAAGTACAGGTTCCAAGCATAAAAACACAGATGGTGACATAAGTTTACTCTACTATTTGCAGTGTTTATTAACCTGCTTTTTCACTAATTCTTTTGAACACAGCTAATCAATTAAGCAAATTGTTCATCTTTGCTCATATCTTTAGACATCCTAATCAATTATAATGTGTTCATAGAACTACAAAGCAGATTCATAATGAGCGCTAGAAAACATGTCAAGTAACATGAACATGTAGTGAAATCCAGATTCCAAATATATATATATATATACACACACACACACACACACACAAAGTCCACCAGAACTGGTCCTTATTCCTTAATTGATAAACAAAGGTGAGACAATTTTACATGACTACAAATTGAAAATTTCAATTATTCCAATATCAGTATAGAGTAGCACTAAAATTTTATTCTCACATGGCATATTGAAAGGAATTACCTCAAGGGGATCACTTTCGCCCTCCAACTCAACCATCACAGGAGCATTCATGCTGATCTGAAGTGCACGGGTACCCAGAATTCTTGCTCTCTCATATTTTGTCATATATTTTGATGTTTTCCGAGGCCGTTCCACTGCTTCCTGCTCATTTTTATCGTCATCACCCATTAGGGCATCAGGTACATCTTCTTGCTGAGCATTCTCCTCCTCTGGCTCAACTCCTTCCTGTCAAAGGCCCTCAAACAACTATCCATTAGTAAAAATTTATAAACGAATACGATAATGGGGGAAGAAAAAATCAAACCAGCAAAATCATCTTACTTCAATCTCAGGCTCTACTGGCTCATCCTCATATCTAAAAACAGGACAAATGATTATTGATCAGTACAGCATAACTAGAGATGTAAGGTCTTTTCCACTTAGGGGAAGTTATCATCCACCGAGAACGAAACACAATGAAGCGAAAACGCATAAAATAAACAAACAAAAATGGAGCACAAATCAAATTACTGTAGAATCAACAATAACCTCACGTTGTCGAAGAGGTTTACAAAATTTAAGAATAAAAACAAAACCTGACGTTCAGACATAATTGTAGAGATAAAATCAACGATGAAAAACCCTAAACCCTAGACTGAAAGGAGAAAAATCGCACAAAAACTGTTAACAGAAAAATTATGAATACGAAAGGCAAGAGGCAAACGAGATACGAACCCTCCGTCCATCTCATATTCTTCGTCCGCCATTTTTGAGGTGCTTCTCCCTACCAGCAAAGCTCCGAAACTCTATTCAGCTAATGCTCACAATTCACAAACCCCTAATGCGCGGGACCGAAGGCGTATTTACAGCCATTGCCATTCTCTAGATCATTCGGTTATTCCTATGGGCCGCCCCAACAATTATCTTTATGGGCCAAACCAATTACTATTCTTATGGGCCACTCCATCCAAAACATTTCTACTCCATCTAATAGTTATACAGTTATTGTTATGTCATGGACTCGGGTCCACCTTGCAATGTGAGTTCGGATTCATGTTCACAATTTCATAACTTCATGTTCATAATTTCATAATTCTATGTTCACAATTTCATAGCTCTACATTTACAATTTCATAATTCTATGTTCACAATTTTATAATTCTATGTTCACAATTTCATAATTCTATGTTCAACAGTATGATACAATTTTTGAATATATATAACAAGATTGTAAACATAGAGTTCAAAAATTGTGAATATTGAGTAATGTAATTTAATATATTGCAATCTAAAATTGTGAATATAGAGTTTTAAAATTGTGAATAGGAGTTATAAATTTGTGAGAAATTCTAAATCCCATAAGTGTCAATAAATTTATATAATACAGAGTTCTTGATGGAGCTCATAAACTAATTCGACAACATCAGAGAATTGAACAACTAACCCAAGTTGGTAATTCACGCAAAGAACATTACTATGTTTTATCAATTAAGATAGCTTAGTTTCATCCCCTACGACTATAAATACAATCATCAACTTCAGAAATGAAGCATCAAATTCTAACATCCCTCCTATAATTCGGCCCACAAAATTCAAAAAACTGAAGACCACAAGATCAGAAATGGCAGGCATGAAGGTGACAAGCATCCTATCCCTGGTGGCGGTGGTTCTGCTGGCGGCGACGGCGCTGCAGTCTCGCGAAGCGGAAGCCCAGACAGCGGCCGACACGTGCGCCACGCAACTGGGGAACATCAACGTCTGCGCTCCCTTCGTGATGCCCGGCATGGCCGCCTCCAACCCCAGCGCCGACTGCTGCGCCGCCCTCCAATCCGTCGACCGCGACTGCATTTGCAACACGCTCCGCGTCTCCGCCCGCCTTCCCTCCCAGTGCAACATCCCTCCTCTCTCTTGCCCCGGTCAGTAACTTTTTTTAAGTGATGAGAAAAATCTGCAACTAAATATACATTGGTTAAGTTCTGTATTGTGATCCTAACTAGCAAAGAATTACAAGGACTAAGTAAATCAATCTAGATTGTATATCTGTAACTTTAAAAAAAAAAAAGTAACTATATGTGCATTAGGTAAACCTTGTCTTGTAACTAATAAGTAAAACATCACAAGTAGAAAAACCAACCTAGGTTGTATATAGTTAATGGGTTCAAACCCGTAACTAATTTTCTTGCATGCATGTATACCATTCTTCAAATCTCTCTGTATGTGTATATATATTCTACGGAGAAATTTTCTGATGGTTTTTGTTCAATGGTGCAGCGAATTGAGATGAGAAGCAATTCAAGCTAAGGTGGTGGATGAATAAAGTTAAAGATCTACTACTCATCATATTTGTTGGTGATCGTCCACAGTATTTGATATTTTTTTCTTTTTTTAAATAAGAAAGAAGGTCTTTGTCACCTGCAACAGGCCGACATACATCAACTTTGTAATGTTGATCAGATTAATTTGAGTGAAATAATGTATTCCAGACTTCCAGTCCAGTGAATAATTATACATGAAAGAATTTCATTAATACCGTGTTGCTTGCATTGTGACGTTTTCAATTTGAGTATTAAATCAATTATTCAATCTTGTTTACTCGTTTACTGATAGAATTTGTTGTGTAACTTTAAATATATAAATCTTATTTGATAACATGAAACAAAATGAAATAAAAATGATGATATATAAACAATGTGTCCGTACCCATTTGAGTCGATTAACTGAACAAATAGTAAATGTTAAGATTTGATGTGATGTCTAATGAGAGCACAATTGAGTCGATCTATTTCTAAGGTGTTTAATGAGACAATTTTTTCCTCACAAAGTATAAAAACACATTGATGAATTGTAGTATAATTTGACTAAAAGTTTTAGTAATAATAATATTATTATTATTATTAACAACTAATAACAAAATAATTCAAAACTCAAAATTTAAATAAACATATCGTAAAAATATAATGTATTTATATATAGTTATGGGAACCCTAAAATGTAATCAAAATTATTAGTGATCAGAAGAGTTTAAAAAATAGAAAGTTTATGTTCACACATGCATGCATTTTGATACAAGTAGTACAAGAGGAAAAAATGATCTTAATACGCGATTTTGAGACTAATTAAAACCAAACAAACTAATAAGTTCTTTTAAAAAAAATAAATTAACTATAGTGAAACATATCAACAAATAAAAAATAAAAAGTTCAGGCATTCGTATCATATATATCATATATAGCATCCAGCAACACGTGCACGTACTCTGATAATACTTACATGTTTCATGCATGCGTCAACTAATTTCACGCCATAACATGCATGATCGAGCTAAAAGCCTGCAGGCTTAGTAGGTGATTCATGCAAACCTCCCCTTCATCCATCGAATCCCTCCCTTCAACCATATATAAATATACAATAATCTTAAACTTGTCCATTCAATCTTAAATCAATTATCAATCAATTAATTTAAATAATAGCTCGATCTGCCTGAGTCAAGCTAGCTAGCAATGGCGGGAAACTCAAACTCAAAGAGAATGGTTGTTTGGGTGGCGTTGGCCGTGATGATGGCGGCCACGACACTAGAGTTCCCGGCGGCCAACTCCCAGGTTGACAGTTGCAGCGCCTCACTAGGGAACCTGAACGTGTGCGCTCCGTTCGTGATGCCGGGCGCCGTGACCACCGCCCCCAGCGCCGACTGTTGCAGCATCCTACAAAGCATCGATCACGACTGCATCTGCAACACCCTCCGCGTCGCCGCTCGCATTCCCTCTCAGTGCAACATACCCTCCATCACTTGCTCCGGTCAGTCAACTAACCAACTAACTAATTCTCCCATTTCATTCTTTATTTCCCTTACCACGTTTATTCCTCGATGCAGCAAACTAACGCCCGACCGGCCGGACCGTACGTTATGGATCGGAGGAACTGAAGGAAGTTTAATTTGATCGAGTTCGGTGTCATTTCAAGTGTAATAATGTTAATTTCTTCGATCAATTCAATAACAGAACATGTTTGTTCAATTTCCATACAAAATTTCACTACTTAAACATTCGAATGAATTAACAAAATCAAAAAGCAATTGGTAACTACAAAGTTACAAATTCAACTATATAAAGTTTCAACACGTCCATTTTGGAGGATGGGATACAGTTCAAGTAGTGACACCAAGGGCAATGATCATGACCATTCACACCTCTGAACAGCAAAACCAGTCCTAATGCAAACCTGGATTATTCAATCATTTAATTAACCAAACTGTTAATGCAATAAACTGCAAAACAATGTTATCACAGTAATGGAGGAAATTAGTTAAACGACAGAATTGAAACTGTAAACTACTCACCCTGCAATCAGTAGGGTGAGAGAAACAAAGCGCAACGCATATTGGTGAGCTTTGTATTTTGATACAAAACCCGTACTACTTCCTGTCCAACCAAACCTAGGACACGGCAGCAGAATAAAACCCAGGAGAAACCCCGTCAAGAACCCACCAATATTGCCAAAATTATCGATCCTCGGCAGGATTCCTATTCCCAGATTCCCGGCAAGTAACACCACGAATGAGACTAATACAGCAACCTATTCACACAAATCCACGATATACTGAGTCCGCATTGCAACGTGGACCCTACTGAATGTTCACAGTTTGAATAGAGAAAGCAGACAGTTTGAAAATGTGTCGAGATTTACCTTATTGGGACAGATGGACCAGTTTGTGATAAGCTCGGACAAGAGAGCACCCAGAAAGCCAAACACAGCCCCGGAGGAACGGACAGAGATACTCCCCCGAATGAACAAAGACGAGAGTATATTCCCACCAAATCCCGACAATAAGTAGATAACTGCAGTACAGACTACCAAAGCCAAAACCAAAACCAAAGCAAAAGCAAAAGCAACATTCATTAACTAAACAATAGGCGTTACGTTCCAATATCAATATTGAATGAGAAGGAATTGAAGTTACCAAATCCGCGTTGCTTTTCAAGACAAATGCCAATAAGGAGAAGAGTGGGCATATTCGCGACGAGGTGAATAATGCCGGCATGTAACCACATACTTGTTACAAGCCTCCATCCTTGGCCTTCATGCACGGTTTTGTACCACTTAGTAGCCCCCAACTTATCTAATGTTGAAGAAGAAGGACCAAACAGAGGATTCTCATGGTCGGGCTCAAAAGAGAAGCGTCCAAGAAACCTCGGGACACAACCCGACTCATGGCTGGGACAATTGTTGAAGTACATGGTAACAACGAACATGACAACATTTGCAGCAACGATGAGAGGTACAAACCAACGGCGTCCAGTGTTTGGATGTCCAACCGCCGCCCTAACAGCAGAACTACTGCTTCCCCTGTTATTTGGCATGTTCTCTCTAAAGTCTGTTAGATCTAAATATAGTTTAAGGATACTGAATAATAATCTACTTAATTGTGCTCAGATGAGATTTGATTTAATGAAGAGGTGAACGAGCACTGTGTATGAAGAGATAGGGATGCAGAGGAGTTTGTAGAAACAAAGACTCTAAATGGACCTGAAATTGCGAAGACTGCGTTCTTTCTACTTCATCTCACATGTAGAAGCGGATTGGCTCCACCTGTAACTTAAACCCATTTTTCCCTGAGGTTAGTTATGCCAGGGACAAGATCCCATGGCCATTTACATACTGAACGTGGACGTAACATAATTTGCAGCAATTGAACTAGGCTGTTTTCAATGGGCTTCCAGCAGCTTTTTCCACTAGAATTGAGCCCACTAACCTGTTATACGTGGG
Organism: Ipomoea triloba; assembly: GCF_003576645.1. NCBI lineage: Eukaryota > Viridiplantae > Streptophyta > Magnoliopsida > Solanales > Convolvulaceae > Ipomoea > Ipomoea triloba. The sequence continues at coordinate 26,782,400 of NC_044927.1, forward strand.
CTGATATTTCTAAATTTATAAATCAATAGCCTTTAAGCTTTTCTGACACCATTTATGAGCAATATTTATACTTACAGCATTTCAATTTATTATGCTTAATTGTCAATCCGTACAGCATTAAGTATTTTCTGGTCACTGTTTTATATGGAGTACTTTGTTTAATTGCTTAATTGTTTCATCTTTGTACTTGGCAGGAAATCGGATACGGAGTATTATATCACTCGATGGGTTTGAAAATACGGAAAAATAAAAAACAAGGAGAAAATGTTTGAATTTCAGAAAAGATATTTTATCTTATGGTGTTTTGTTTGAAATTATAAAATATGTTACGTAGTATTTTTCTTTCAATCATGCTAAGTATTTTTTAGTGACTTCATTTCTCATTAGTAGTCAAACGCGGAAAGATCTATAAGATGATTTTTGAAAATCTTGTCAACATTCAAAGCATAATTTTTTTAAAATAAAATTATAGATGTAATTACTAATTGGATTGCATTTTTTTATAACGAGAAAAATTCACAATCATTAGTCGAGAGTGTGCATTGGGTAAATTTCATTTGGGCACGTTCACAAAACCGCATAGATTAACAATATGTATTTTGCGTAAATTAAAGGGCAAATGACGATTTTAGTCAAATAGTTATACTTAAATTGTAGACTCAATCCATGAATTATTAATCTATACAAAATTTCCCTTTTAATAATGTTGAGAGTGATAGTTTCAATCCATTACATATAGATTTTGTTAACAATATCAATCTATTTAGAATTTTCAAATTATCAAAGCACAAATTGGTCCTTTTTTTTTTTTTTTGCAAAATTTCTCCAGATTCCCTCCATACGCATTCATATATACACTATACTTATGCAAAACCTTCACTAAATATTGTATTGATTGGGAATCTAAGAATAAAAAATGACAAACTATAGATTACTTATGATTGAAATTACACTGAATTGAAACTTTAATATGTCAGTTTATTACAAATTTTCATTTTATTGTATGTAAAATGTAAATTATTCATTTTGATATCTTGTTGAGTTTAGACCTTAATGGGTAATATATGCAATTTAGTGATTTTAATATGCTAATTAGTTGTGTATATATGATTATATTAAAGGTGAATGCAATTAATTACTATTTCAATCGAAACAATATTTAATTTGTATGTAATTATGTATTATTATTATATTTCATTGGAGATGCAATCTTTTATGTTTTCATGGAAATGGTTACAACATTGTAGGTATTTAAAAAGAAATTTTATGTAATCTTATCGAATATTACTTTCGATTACAAAGGAAAAAAATAACCTGCATTTTATTTTTCTATATCAGTAGAATGCATCGTGTAGTCCACATTTGCATGGAAGATTAAAAATAAAGATAATATTAAGCATAATTCGGATTTTTTTATGTACATACCATCATTAGATAGTGATTGTGAATTTTCATCTTAATCCAAAATTAAAACTACACAATTCATTGATTTTGTTAGTCATATTGGAAAATGAATGGGGAGATTATTCAAGTTTCTTTCCCTAATTAGAGTGGAAAGTGGTGGGTGACATGGTTTTGAATGTTGGAGCATTTGATTCAGCAAATTCATTTAATGAAATTTCCAAACATTACCTTATTGTCTCCCCAATTCATTTTTCACATTTGCCCACCCACCTTTAAATCAACCAATGATTGTTAATGAACTGGTGGTGAAATTAATCTCCCCAACCCCAAAGCATGAGTTCAAAATGTAATTAATTATCCCACACACAGACAACTCAATTGGTCACACAAGTTAAATTTGAAAAGAAATTGCAACTAATTGGACCCGAAATGGTGGATGAGTGGGCTGAATACCATTTTCGTATTAAAATGTTATAAGTTCGATTATTTTCAATACCATCTCAGGCAAGTCTGTCGCATTATATTTGCCTAATGTAATTTACTTACCATTTGTGATTTACATACTATTACACATAAGCAACATTATTTACCCAATGCATACATTTAGATAGCGAGCCCAAAATACAGTTAATTAAATGATATAATATAGTTCATTTGCTACACACACACATATATATACACACCCACTTATTTATTTATTTATGAGTAATCATAATTAAAATCCATAACACTTCAATTGTATCAAATTTGTATTCAATTAATTTGAGTATCATAACTTTTTACATTTATCCGCTACTTATGAATTAAGTGATATATATTACCACAAATTGGTAACCTAAAATTAGATCATATTTGATAACAAAATTTGGTACGTGACACGTTTTATCAATCCAAAATACCAACTCCATTGCAACGTGCATGCACCTGTATCATGATTAAAAGGAATGGTTTTAATTGCCCGAGATTGAATTACCAAACACATCATTATTCAATTGAGGATATCCATTAACCATGTAACTTGATCCTTTTACATTTTGGCCAAATATCAATGTGTTTTTTATTTGGAAAATAATAAAATGAAAAAAAAATAGTAAGTGAAAGATTTTAACGTGTTTGATTTGAGTAGGTAAGAGATCATATTTTTATTTGTTAAAAACAAATACAAGATTTTACTTTAAATTACACATATATATATATTTGAGTCGTGTTTTTGCTGCAGTAAAGATTGAAGATATCACATGTAAAATAATCTCAATTCAGATTTTTGTATTCCAACTTTAATTTTTGCATGACTTTTAGGCGTTATGAAACCGTAACTTTATTTTATGTTTGACTCTTATTAAATTTGGACACCCATAAAGTATTTTCACATTTAATGAAGTAATCCTTGATTATTTCAATACACTAATTAAGTCGATCGGTAATTCAGGAGTGAATTAATGTCAATCTAATTGAAATTACGTGAATTAAAAAGTTAGAGCATCAATAAATGAAAAAATAATCATCACACCACAACACAATTAAGAGGTTGATTAAATTTTGATAAAACAATAGATGGTTGTAATTTATGTTTTAATTTTGGTGTTTTTTTGTCTTGGTTTGGGAATCATATGTTAATGGTCGTGTGTACCCTTTTAATATCACACAACTATGAATTGACAGTGACTCACAAGTCAACAACGTTGACAATTGACACGCCAGCCCATGAGTCAGAGCTCCAGAATCGGGCGGACAGATCGAACGCTGATCTAGGAACGGGTAATTCCGTCAAACTGTAAAAAAAACTACTCTTATATAAATACTATTAAATCACAGTAAAATTAGTTAATGACTTTGTGATTTAATAACACGAAATATTTTTATCAAATAGGAAGTTATGAGTTCGTCCCCGATATTACATTGTAACTAAAATAGTAGTATTAAAAAAAAAATCACGATGAGATTGAAATGATAAAATTATATGCCAAAGTTGAGAATTGAAAGTTAGTAAATTGATCTTACAATTTAATAAGTTGACAACTTACCTACAATTTAATGAGTTCAAATTTACCAATAATAACAAATTGAATGGGATTATTATTATTTAATTACTATTTTCCAATTCAATTACTAATAATGGTAGATTGGACCAAAGGTTAATAATAACATTTGTTTATATACATATAGAGTTCATTTCAATCACTAATGATAACATAGGGGACCTAAAGTAGAAAAAATAAAGATAAAATATGGAACAAACTAACAAAATTGGTATACTGAAATTATTCATGTTTAGTCACAAAAATTTCCCATTGTTCATTTGTAGTCATTAAATTATTAGCGTTTAATGAAAGCAGTAAAGACAAATTAATGATAATTAACTTTATAATGAGAACGAATTAGAACACAATTGTAAAAAGTGACATGCATTACAACTTTATATGAGAGAATAAAAGTGAAATCTTTTTTTTTTTAATACTACTAACTTTATGAGAATGCAGTATCTGTTCATAACTACTTTCTGAACCTATTGGTCAGTATTGTCTCCGCTGAACGAACCCACCACCTCCTATATAAAGAAAATGGTTTGATGCCACTGGACTACAAGATCATTGGCAAAGTGAAATCTTAATATTTACCACTAAATAAATTATTGTTTTACTCATAGTACACATTTGTACAATGATCACCATTTTTGTTTTGTAAATTAAAATTAAATAAATTGTAATATTGCATAAACTTGTTGTTGATAGTTATCGATTTCATTCAAAATTTTAATTAAGAAAAAAGGGTATAATGATAACAAAGTTTCACCATTAAAACAAATGAATCATAACGATTAATGAAACTCGTGAATATTAATTATTAAAGGAGATGGATGGATTCTCGGGGTTATAATATTATTTTATGGTTCTAATTATATTGATATAATCACATATAATATGTCTAATTAGATCATGTACCGTACCGGGCAATGCGTGAATTGTAATACTAAATCTGATTTTACCGATTTTGATTATATTGGTACAATCACAATCATGTACTATAAAGACATGGTGCGATCTGTAATACTGAATCGACATGACTAAATCTTATTATCATTATATTCAACAATACGATTAATGATACGAAAAATAATCGTGTCGATTATCGGAAAAAAATCTTAAAATTATAATAACCATATAGGGAGATGTTATGTATTTGTTGTGGACCCAGGGACCTGCCCCCAGTTTCCTCTGTACACACCTCTATATACTCTATATAGCACGGCACCACCACCATTTATTTTTTCTTCCTCCATCATTCTTCCTTTATAAAACTATGATGATAATCACAATTTGCAGCGTTTTGGAGAGGAAAAAAAAACGATCGTAGATTGAACTCTCTCAAGATATAGAGAGATAGAGATAGAGAGAGATAGAGATAGAGAGAGAGAGGATTCTCTCAGAATTCAGTGTTTTTCTTTACTGCCATTTTTTTTTTTCTTGAGGATTTCGATTCGTTCCAGGAATCGAGACACAGAGAAAAGAAAAGAAATCCTCTCACTCCCCCACTTTGACTAACGTGCGCCGTTGCAGACACAGTAAGTCAGCTCGCAATCTGCTGATATGAGCTTCATTTTCTCCTCTTTTTTTTTTTTTTTGAAAAATAAATTTTATTTTAATCTCCATTTTTCTCTCTCTTCAGATCCCGACATCAGCATCTGGGTGGAGAGACTTCCCTCGCAAAGGTCCACAAATCTGAACTTTTGTATTTACCCACACGATAATAATATAATATTCTAAAAAAGCTTTATTTTGTTTTAACTTTTAGTGGCTATATATATGCCATTTAAAAAAAAATTGCTTCTTTATCCGTACAAAAGTATATTTTTGGGGGTTATGATCTCATTGACAGAGAACTGAGTGAAAGGAGTTTCAATCTTGATTCTGGAAAGAGTCAACACAGTTGACAGGGGTGATCTTTTGATTTTCTTCACAGTGTTTTTGCTATTTTCAATTTTATTTTTTTGTTGTTGCTAATGTAGTACATTTTCCTTTTTGTAAGGTTAATGAAAAGCCAATCTTTTTTATGTTGTTTTTCACTTTTTTGGCTTTTCACTTTCTGGGTGGTTTCCTTTGAGCCATCTTTTAAACCCCCCTTTCGCTTTCCGCTTTATGGGGACTTTCTTCGCCATGACAGATTGACAGCTATTAGCGGTCAAACCCATGCCATCTGATTGAACGGGGCTAGGGTTTTTATTTTATAGATTGACAGAGAGAGAGAGAGAGAAGGGGGAGAGAGAGATAAGTGCAATAAGGGGTCTTGGTTGGCTTGTACCAACCCATTTGGTTGTTCATAAATTTTGTGGGTTTGGGTTGGTGGAGTGGCGAAGTTCATTGGGTTCCAAGGCGGTGTGGAGTTGTAAAAATCTTTAAAATCACTGAATGCTGTGTGCCCATGCGGCCATTAATATGAAAAAAGGTTTGCCTTTTATGGTCTGGAGATTAGCGTAATCTGGACAGCGAGAAAGTTGTTCAAATTCCATCCGTTTTCTCTGAAATCTTGATTCTAGAGAGAGAAAGAGAGAGAGAGAGCTTGGTTTGAGCTTGGGTTAAGGAAAGTTTAGATTTTTAGTTGATTGAGAGAGAGAGAGAGAGAGGTTTGAGGTTTTGGGTGTTTATGATGACGACTTTTGGAGGGTCTATAGGTAGTAGTGGTAGTGGTATAGTAGGCGGCGGCGGTAGCGGCGGCGGCGGCGGTGGCGGTGGCGGTGGCGGTGCAAGAATGGTGGCTGATAGTCGTCCATATAGTAGCATGACAACTCAGCCACAAATGGTTGCCCCACCTATGGTCCAGCCGCCCCGCTCTATGTTCAATACCCCTCCGCTCTCTCTTGCTCTTGTATGAATCAATCAATTCATTTTCTTCCCCAAAACCCTTTCTCATAAAAATCAAATCTTTTTCCATTTCTTGATTTAATCACTCTTCATTTATTTCTAACATTTCTGGGCTTTGATTGCCTTGCATGCAGAAACCCAAAATGGAGGGCCTTGGTGAGCTGGGAATGATAGGCGAAAACTTTGATCCCGGCTCAATGGGGAGAGCTAGGGAAGATGAATATGAAAGCCGGTCCGGGAGTGAGAACTTTGAAGGCGCTTCTGGGGATGATCAAGATAATACCCCGGGAGATAAATCCTCCAAAAGAAAGAAATACCATCGCCACACTCCTTATCAAATTCAAGAACTTGAATCGTAAGCTATGATATTTTTTCTTTTATTCTTTATGTGTTGTTGTCTGGAAACTTCTATTAACAGTTGTTTTACTGTTGTTACAGTGCTTTCAAGGAGAATCCTCATCCGGATGAGAAGTCAAGATTGGAACTTGGGAGGAGATTGAACTTGGAAAGCAAGCAGGTTAAATTCTGGTTCCAGAATAGGAGAACCCAAATGAAGGTATATATGATAGGAGTTTTTTTTTTTTTTTTTTTGCATTGAATTTCGTATTTCTTATTTCTTGTGTATAGTATGCTGAGTTTGTGTGTTTTACTGAATCAGACACAGTTAGAGAGGCACGAGAATGCGATTCTGAAACAGGAAAACGATAAGCTGCGAATAGAGAACATTGCGATGAAAGAAGCTATGAGCACCCCAATTTGCAACCAGTGTGGCGGGCAGGCGATACTAGGCGAAGTTCATGTCGAGGAGCATCATTTAAGGATTGAGAATGCTAGGCTGAGGGATGAGCTGAATAGGATCTGTGTGCTTGCGAATAAGTTTCTGGGAAAGCCGTTCTCTTCTTTCCCTGGTGCAATGGCACCACCTGCAATGGCGAATTCCGGGTTGGAATTGGCCGTGGGAAGGAACAGCTTTGGCGGGTTGAACCCAGTGGATAGTTCGTTGCCGCTAGGACTTGATTTTGGCAATGGGATTTCGAGTGGTATGCCATTGATGCCCTCGAGGGCTACTCCAAATATGAGTGGGGTAGAGGCAACTTATGATAAATCAGTGTTTATGGAGCTTGCGTTTACTGCCATGAATGAGCTGCTGAAGCTCGCTGAAATCGGGGAGCCTCTATGGTACCGAAGCTTGGATGGATTCGCGGAAGCGTTGAATCTTGAGGAATATGATAGGACATTTCATTCTTGTCTTGGGATGAGGCCAGCTAACTTCATAACTGAAGCTACTAGGGCGAGTGGCACCGTAATTTTCAATAGCATGGCCCTTGTGGAAACCTTAATGGATGCGGTAAATTGAGTTTTATCTTTCATTTGAATGTCTATCGTTTTCTTAGACTAATTCCATAGGATATATTTTCCTCGTTGCAGAATCGGTGGGCAGAAATGTTTACTGGCCTTGTGGGAAGAGCCTCGATCATTGATGTAATTTCGAGCAACTCTAGTGGAAGCAGAAACGGTTTCTTGCAATTGGTATGCACTTTCGTTATCTTTCAATAGATACCTAGTGTCGTTCTTCTATTGTCTATCCCGAAAACTATAGCTTGAAATAATCGTTTGCAGATGCACGGTGAACTGCAAATTCTTTCTCCATTGGTCCCCCTTCACCATGTGAAATTCCTTCGGTTCTGCAAGCAGCATGCCGAGGGTGTCTGGGCGATCGTTGATGTTTCGGTCGACATGATCCGAGAAGGCACACAACCGCACGAATTTCCCAGCTGCAGAATTCTTCCTTCCGGGTGCATTGTGCAAGATATGCCAAACGGTTATTCCAAGGTAATTCGTAACTACAAAATTCATGTCTTCTGATTTCAGCTGCATAATAAGATCCTCCATGATTTCCTCGAATTTGTTTAGTTCGTTTTAATTCCTTAATCTGCTTGTGGTAATTAAGGTTTTTATCCTAATCAAAGACATTTTCTTGTCTGTGAAAACACATAGGACTATACTATCGCCTTTTAGAGTATGGACCGACCCTCTTGACCTTTGTTTTTTTTTTTTTTTTTGGGCGAGTGGAGTCAAACTTGCTGTGAATTCAGATATATAAGAATCTGAACCTTCTGTTATTATTTTATTGATGGAGATGCCACTTTAGCATTTAAAATTGGCCGATCAGCGCATTCCAATGTTTGGGTTTTTTAGTGTCTGACTTATATATTCTATTGAGCACTGCCAGACTGAAGATGTGTAAATCGAGGGCATCCAAACTACAATATTAGTATAAGAATACACTTGTATTTCTGCATCTCCAATAAATAAATTGTTGGGGTTTTTGGTTGAAAGGTAAAAGCCTCGGAACCGTCACCTTTTTCCCTCCACAAGCTTTCTGTGCAGTGCTTCTGTTCTTGCAAAACCCTGCGCATATGCAGGATTTGTTTGCTAACCACGAGGCTTCGTGACCTGGATATATACAATCTTATAATGTGCTCTCTTTCATCATCCCACAAATGCCGCCGTCTTGTTTTCTGTCTATTTTGGTCTGCAATTTAAATATTACTCCGTATTTATCCTATGAAGACAGGATTGAAGTTTCTATTATCTCTTTGATCCCAGAGATTGCAAAATGAACAACGGGATGTATTTTGAAACTTGTTCCTATCTTGTTATCTTCTTCCCTCCTTTAACTCAAAGTGTGTAAACTGTTAAAACCATTAATTACCACTGTAATTGTTTCCATTCTTTTGCTCCTACGTGATATTGTTGTATTATTGCTGTTATTATTATTATTTTTATCATCATCATCATTGCAACACTAGCAAGTCACCTGAACGTGTCAATCTAGAACATAAATCGTGTTTTAAAAAATAATTAAGTTCAATCTTTGATTTAGGTTCTTTGGCTAGGTTTCTCCACAAAAATACGTATTCTTAATATGTTTTATTAAATAATTGATGTTGTGCTTAATATTTCATGTTTCTTGTCATCATACAATTCTCCATAATATGTTCTATTTCAGGTTATATGGATTCAGCATATGGAATATGATGACAGTACTGTCCACAATTTCTTCCGACCGTTGATTAGGTCCGGTATGGGCTTTGGAGCGCAAAGGTGGCTTGCGACCCTTCAGAGGCAGTGCGAGTGCTTGGCAGTTATCATGTCTTCGTCTATGCCTAGTACAGACAATTCAGGTCTTTCTCGTCAATTTTGTTTTAATCTTAATGTCTTTTTTCTATTAGAAAGTTTTATTGTGATAATTAGCTTCGAAAGTTTGGTGGTTTGGAATCTAATGAAGTTGAACTTTGTCACAGGTGTTAGTCATGCTGGTCGGAGAAGTATTGCGTCATTGGCACAACGGATGACCCGCAGCTTCTGTGCTGTGGTTTGTGGAAACATTTACAAATGGGAGCCAATCCAAACGGGGAATGGGGACGATGCTGCGAGGTTGAACATGCGTAAGAGCATTGGTGAACCAGGAGAGCCCCCGGGTGTGGTCTTGAGTGCCACAAAGACCATTTGGCTGCCAATTTCACGGCAGCATTTGTTTGATTTCCTAAGGAGTGAAGAAACGAGGAACCAATGGGATGTCTTATCCAACGGCACTTTGCAACAGATGATCCACATTTCTAAGGGCCAGGATACTGCCAACCAAATATCTCTATATCGAAACGTAAGCAACTGTCTTAAATTGTTGTAACAGAGTCAATAGTACTAAAAAAAAAAAAAGTAAAACGATGCATGATTTCCTTAATCCCGCTAATTTTCTTTGGCTTTTACTTGCAGACTGCTTCTGCTAGCATGAACCAGAACAGCATGCTCATTTTGCAAGAATCGTGTAATGACATATCGGGCTCCCTCATCGCATACGCTTCAGTTGGGGCACCCGAAATGACAATGGTGATGAACGGAGGGGATTCTTCCTGCGTAGCTCTCCTGCCATCCGGATTCTCTATCGTTCCCGATTGTTTTAATAACTCGGGCTGGCCTGACGATCCCAAAGGAACCCTCCCCAAAGAAGGGGGCCTGGGCAACAACAGCACCGGAGCTCTACTCACTGTCGGTTTCCAAATGCTAGTGAGTAGCCTCCCCGGTGCCAAGCTCACGATGGAGTCTGTCGAGACTGTAAACGCACTCATCTCCCGGATGGTTATGGACATCAAAGCCGCCTTCCATTGCAACTGACAAACCCCAACGCCCCCCGTGAGTAACATTCCCTGCCCCGCCACACATTTTCTAGCTTTTTTATTTTTCGGTTTTTTTTTTTTTGGTTAAAGAACCTTTTACATATCAGATGGTCATATTGATATTATGATAATATAAACACCAAGAATGCATATTAGGAGCGTGAGATTGAGACGAAAGTTGATAGCACAGAGGGTTTTGAGTCAAGAACGAACCGAAGTGGATCCTCGTACGGTGTTTTTGAGGTATTTTTAAGGTAAAATACGGCTTGGCATCATCAAAACTAGAGGGTGGTGGTTCGGGTATTGACTCAGTTGATCCGCAAAGACAAACAACTCTTTGTAACTATTTTTATTTTTGTTTTGGTGTTGTCAGTAGTAGTAGTAGTGACAAGGAATTCTTTTTGTCTTTCTGCTGCTTCTTGAATTTCTTTTGTTCAATTACTCTTTTATCAATACAAAAATGCGTGGTTTGTGGGTTTATATCTTGCTTTCATTTTTTTATTATTTATTTATTTTTTTTTTTTTTGACGAGAGACACTCACCTTCACTATATGAGGGTGTGTATTGACTATTGAGTAAATCATACTTCAATTAGGTTTTGTTTATAGTTGAGCAGTTTAAATCAAGAAAGTTAAAGTTACTAGGATGTTTTTGTTAGAAGTTGAATTTGTAATATTGTGATTATCAAGTTAACCATTTTTGTTAATTTAAATTGTGTGTAACATACATTTTTTAATGTTTATCAAATCATGATACATGTTCTAAAATACGAATATTATTTTTCTCATTTGATATCATACTTTTTATGATTATGGATAAAATAGGAATGTGTCATTTTGATTTTTGAGAGTGATAATCGGATAAGAATTTTTCTGTTTGGAGTAACTTTCATTTAATGAAAAGAATTGATTTTGAAATTAAATTTTGAAATGGCAGAAATAAGGTCCATGGCCTATTTAGTTGAGGAAATCGTTATGCTGGGCCTCAAAAAGTTTTGGGCACTTGACCTCCAAATGCGACCCCAAAGCCCAATTTGATATTTTTAGAAGGATTGTGTTCTAACTCAATCCATAGGACTAGAGTTCACCTTATGTTGTGACTTTTCTATGTGTGGGCTCTGAGTCTCTGACGGCTCCTACCCGACTATTTTCTGTTCGTTTGCTTCGAGAGGCACAAGAGCTGATTAAGGAGAATTGTCACTTATGGAAATCGAATTTAAATTTATCCAGGAATTCTTCTATATAAAGAATCTTCTTTGCCATTTGAACTACCCCTTTGGGTTATAAAACTAGATAATAATCTATTAATATTCAAGTATAGATAAATTATTTATTGAACAATATGCCAAGCAGACAAAACAATTATCTATATTGCGTGCACGCACAAGCTTGTACTAGGTTGGGTTTGTCCGGCTTCATTCGTCATGGAAATGACTTGATTTGATGAGGGTTGAGGGAGTAGTGTATTCTTTCGATCTCAATCAATAATTGAGATTGAGTCGCACCGAAAGGTATGTTCGAGTTTATGAAGCATGATTTTTGTACTAATTTATTAACACTTTCTCGATTAAGTCCGTCGCATAGGATTTTCTTAATACGGTTTACCTCGTTCATGTTGTTTGTGAACTATTACATATGAACGAATTTACCCACTGCACACTCTCAAATACTGATGGTAAGTTTCATTTTCATCTAAAAAAGGATAGAGGTTGAGTATTAGAGTTTTGATACTTGAATTAACATCTTGTTTATTGCATACAAACAAAATACTTTGCGGTAGAATTTTCATTATACTCATGAAGGCAAGACAATTGATACTTTTTAGGTTCATCATATTATGAATTATCATTATGTTGCAAATATCGTTACACAATTTTCTGTCTACTAGTTGGATATTTTTGTTAACAAATTTAAAATATTTGATCCATATAATTTAAATTATTAATTTGTGGTGGATATACGCGCGCAAATGAAACATATCAACTTTTGTTGATGACTTCATCTAAAATATATTTAATGTTCATTGGTTCAACCATCTTTTCTTCCACTTGTTAAATTAGGTACATAAGTTCGTGTTAAGTACGTTAGGAATTTTAGTTGGGAACAAAGCAATATTTATTAATCACTGAAAACAAATAAAAGAATTTTTAGACATATAAAAGCGTGAGAATATTTTTTTCATTGATATTAATAATGGCTTTCCAATAAGAGCCAATAGTCTCATAAGGATGTCTTATATTAAAAAATTATGACCTAAATTTTCTTCCAAGTAAGCGATAAACTTTGTAGATGCGACCTTTGTTAAATCTATACTAATTTAATATTGATGAAAATATTGAAAAAAGAGGGCTTTTCTCATTCATTGTCTCAATGTGCTTAGTTTGTGAAGTTGAAAAAAAATCATCAATGGTATTTATGTCGTGACTCGTGAATGACTTACCAATGCAGAGTATAATGGCAATTTTGTAAATGTACCATAGGTTTATGTAACGGAGTATATATAAAAATGATGCTAGTAATCCTAAATATATTATAATCACAATTAATAAAAAAAATGTATTTCGCTCTAATGTACGTAAGCACACTACTGAATATTGTAAATCTTATATTCTTCTTTCATTTTCTATCTTTGTTCTTGATTTCTTGATCTCATTTTCTCAACAGTATCAGTGTTTTTGTGGTGACAATATGCTTGGACTGTGGAGTTAAGAAAGACAAAATCCACACCCAAGAAAAAAGAAGGAATAAAGAGTTGTGAAAAAAGACAAATGCAATAACACTTGATGATCAACTATAAAATAAGGGAAGTTTGAAGGGCCTAAGGAATGAAGACAAGCACATAAACTAAAGTTAAAGAAAGGTAAAGTTGCCTAGGCATTGCCCATCATGTTGCCCCCTTTTTTCCTCACTTTGCTTTCCCAAAGCTACACATTCTGCAATTTTATATTATTTTTTAGCCAACCAAATTCCATGGTGTTATACACCTTCCCAAATAATAAATAATACCTAAATGAGAAAGGGAAGACCATCCTCCTTTTTTTGACATTCATTTTCTTAAACTTTGTAGAAACTTAGTTCAATAGGTTGGCATGGTCCAATCTCATTGGCACTTAGTTGTTTCAGGGTAATCTTTTCATTTTTGATATACAAAATTCTCAAATTAAATGAGAAGATTTTCAGTATTTTCTATCAAAAATAAAAACAATATAATATTTTAGTCATATTAAGCGGTTGAATAAAGAAAGAAATCAAAGAAGTGATTTCTTTTAAAAGTATCATCATTTCCTTTTTTAAACATAACGATAGTGATGCATATAAGTCATTAAAATTATTCTCTATATCTCACATTAAAGTTATTAGTTATATGTTATTGACCTTCTTAATGACAATTCTTCCAAAATGGTATGAATTTGATTTTTGGTGCTCCTAATATGTAACATATAGTTTGAGATCAGTGCGATGCCTTGTCCTTAAATGGAGTAATATTCCTTTACCTAATCTTTGATGTGCCATAAATTTCTTTCTTTATTCATAATTATTGTGCCTAACAATTTGTTGGTTCAAAATATGTTACCAAAATTTTCTTTTTACTTTTTATTATTATTATTATTATTATTATTCCCTTCATCCCATTTTTTGTGTTAGTTCGGTTAATGGGATTCGACTGAACTTATTTACAACTTAATTTTTCATGATATTAAGTTTAGAACTAGTATCTAAAATTTATATATTTAGAAACTATATTAAAAGTACTATTAAACACAAAAAGTTACATTTAAAAATTATAAGAAAATGATAATAGAAATATACAAAGAATAAAGAGTTTATTTGATCAATGAATAATATGTATGACAGATAAAATGGAACATATGAAATATTATTTTAGATGAAGTGAAAAACCTGTTACCAACCTTTGAAGGTGTGTATTAAGATAAATTTCATTTTTATGTAATAACTCATAAGAAAGATAACTGCAATAAAAAATCATGTTTCATTTTACATTTACTTGATTAACCTTTTCGAGGCTTGTTTTATCCTATTTGTTTGTATGACAGTTGACCAGATTTTCATTGTTAACTTGGGTTGGGTCTTCACTTACAAAACCCCACTTGGCCACTTCCAATCAAAGGTACATATAAAATACAAAGACACAATTTTTATGTATTTACTATTTACATACACTCCGTATATCGGTATATGTAGATTCTGATAGAGAAATTTGAGCTATTTTTCCATAGAGAGGGAGAGGGAGAGAGAGGGGAAGATGGGGAACTCCTTTGGTTGCTCTGCGTCCGGAGAGAGATTGGTGTCGGCGGCGAGAGACGGCGACTATGTAGAAGCCAAGATGTTGCTGGATTGCAATCCATGTTTGGCAAAGTACTCAACTTTCGGTGGTCTAAACTCTCCTCTTCATTTTGCAGCCGCTAAGGGGCATAATGAGGTACTGCCCTTTTCTTTCCCTTCATTTCAGTGCCATAAAGTTTTGTTCTTTTTTCATCTGATTGATTTGTGGGAATTGTGTTTTAGATTGTGGCATTGTTGCTTGAGAATGGAGCTGATGTGAATTCCAGGAATTACTGTGGGCAGGTATGTGATTTGGGTCTTGTTTTGATGGTTGATCAGTGCCATTTCTTGAGCTAATAATGCCTGGTGATTGTTCTTTTGGTGGGAGATCAGCTCCAATTCTGATTTGAGATTCTTGAAATTGATGGGTGTTTGATATGAACTGGATTCTTTATTTAATTTTTTTTTTAAATTTTATAATTTGGGTGACTAGGGAAACCCGCACTTCTAACTCTAGCTAGTAAAGGACGACGATTAGGTAAATCAGCTTAGGTTTCCGTAGCTGATGATTCTTGAATTGTTTTTGTCAGACTGCATTGATGCAAGCATGTCGGTATGGCCACTGGGAAGTTGTTCAAACTCTTCTTCTCTTTAGATGCAATGTGAGTTTGCTAAGAATTTTGAGAAATTAAATTCTGATCTTCTAGTGATGATCATTTTTTAACAAAATTTTTCCTTAAGAATTGGTTGGTATGTGAGGCAAAATCATATCGTGATGCCCTTTCAGGTTACGAGAGCTGACTATCTCAGTGGGAGGACTGCTCTCCATTTTGCGGCAATGCATGGACATGTTAGGTGTATGAGGTTAGTGGTGGCCGATTTTGTTCCGAGTGCCCCTTTGGAATCTCTAACCGGTGAAACCAACACTGATAATGGACGAGGCAGTTCACAATCAAAAACCAAGCACGAACAAGGGTAAGCGGTTTGTTTTTACTTCATTGGTTGGGATGCACAACATAGGGATACAATTTTAGATTTCCTTTGCATGGTATTTAGTGGGTATAAGTTACGTTGAACGTGTAAATTATATTATAGCAATTTAGTGACACTAGACATGTATGTATAATTCAAGAGAATCATCGTGTGCAGTAAAGATGTGCTCAAGGAGTGTTTCTTTGTCATGAATATGATAAAAGAACTAATCTAGTTTTTACTCCGTACAAGATTTGGTTTCCTTGGATCTAGTCCTTCGTTTATGTATTTGCTTTATTCCATTGCAGTGGTCTGTCGAGGTTTGTAAATAAATCTGCTGATGGTGGTATTACTGCTCTTCATATGGCTGCATTGAATGGATATTTCGATTGTGTCCAGCTCCTACTTGATCTTAACGCAGATATATCAGCTGTTACTTTTCACTATGGATCATCCATGGATCTAATAGGCACGTTATTCTTTAAGGATTCATGTAAATATTTGTTTGTTATCACTATGATCCTAACTTGACGTTCTGGACCACATCGTTTTCTAGGATCTGGAAGCACTCCTTTGCATTATGCTGCGTGCGGGGGTAATCTTAAATGCTGTCAGGTAATGATTGTAGTGAGAAGGGAACCGAAAATAACTATCTATAATAGAAGAGAAACTTATATTTTCCACGATTTATTTGGAATTCAATTCTCCGGTTGATGTAAAACGATATTACTTGGTTTACAGATGCTCATCGCAAAAGGTGCTAGTCGGTTGACACTGAACTGCAATGGGTAATGCTTAGTTTCCTCTTCTAGATTCTAAGCATTCGAGGAAAATTGTTGAACAGTTACTAGTACATCTGCTCAATAAATATGTCTGCTTTTTCCAGATTGATTCCTCTTGATGTTGCTAGGATTTGGGGGCGTCATTGGCTCGAGCCGTTTCTTGATCCAAATTCTGATTCCATAATTCCGGCATTTCCACCCTCGAATTATTTATCGTTGCCCCTCCTGAGTGTCCTTAACATCGCAAGGTACCTAGCATTTGCTCTTGAAAGTAACAAAATATAATGCAGTTTGTTGTTTAGTTGCTAACTATGTGTAATTTAGACTAGAATTCACAGTTTTTTTTACTAGCAAATCAATCCGTAAACTTTTTACATGTATATTGTGAGGTATAATGAGATTGCTCTTTGAGTATTTAGTAAAGCATAACATTACAATGATATTTATAACTGGAAACGAGTAGTGACTATTTTGATTCACTGCAGAGAGTACGGGTTGCAGTCCTCAGCAACAACCCCTTCTGGTGATGTCGATACGTGTGCTGTCTGCCTGGAGAGAGCGTGTTCAGTTGCTGCAGAAGGTCCGTTTTTTCATTTTTCAATGTCTTCACTTTTGCATTAATCGTAATTTTACAAATCAAAGCCCAATCTGCTTCCATACATTACTGATTTTGACTTGTTAAGAGTCCCACATTGAAAATATAAGACAGAACATATGGGTTTATAAAGGCATGGGTTAATCTAACTAATTTATTGGATTCAGTCTTTTAGTGTGATTTGGCCCAGCTACATTCAATCATTGTTGGAAGCTTATATACGGATTCACATAAATCATTTTAATAATTCGAAAATGTAAGGGAGGGCAATTTTTTTTTTTCTTCTTCTTTTTGATGCATATGTTTTCGAGAATATACTTTCAGGCTGTGGACACGCACTTTGCGTAAGATGTGCTCTCTACCTTTGCTCCACGAGCAATGTCCAATCTGAACTGTCGGGTCTTTCTGGCTCGATTCCCTGCCCCCTCTGCAGACATGGCATTGTCTCTTTTGTCAAACTGCCCGGTTCTGCAGCGAAGGAAATTAAACTACATGTATCTCTGAGCTTATGTACCCCGTGCATGCTACATTCTCGAGATCAAGAAAAGTCCATGCCTGCAGCGAGCGGGCAGGAAATTAGGAAGAACCGTGTTGCTTCTGTATCTTCAGAAATGCTGTGTCCCGTGACCTGCAGCCCCTTTCCTTCGGTTGCAATCCCTCTGTGCACGTGCAATGAGGGGCCATGCCCGACATTTGAGCCAGGAGAAAACGGAAGCCAGGAAGAGTCTCCTAACCGGGGAGAATCCACGTCGGAGGAGCAAGAAAAGATGGGCGTGAGATTGGAGAAAACCACGTGTTCGAACATGTTTTGGGGCAGGAGGAGTTGCAGTAGGGAAAACCAGTGTAATGCCGAGATAAATGTTTGACTTGACTTGGCAAAACATCTCTAGAGACGAAGTTTTGTCGCCCTATGGCTTCGAGATTTGACACCTTCAATCTCAGATGGTGATGTCGAGAAAATCTTGAATTTTTTTTTTCCCCAGTTGTTGCCCGGGCATTGCGACGCTTCAACCCCGTCCAGCATTTCTTGTTGCAGCTGGAACTGTAAAGAATTTACAACCTCGAATGCATTTCTTGAGTAGTCTTACATTAGTTGTTGATGATTACATGTAGAGGCCCCTTTTATTAGTCTCAAAATGTTTCTGCAGTTTGTATTCCTTAAATTCCTGTTTTTTTTAAAGCTCTGTGAGCTGACAGACATACCAATGAATATATGAATCATTTGTTAGTCCTTTTTTTTTTTTTTTTCATTATCAACAATGATGGGTTGATTAACTGCAGAACTAGAGACTTGATTTACAAGATAGAAACATGGAGTCCTCGGGATGATTGGCCCGTTAGATGATCCAGATTCACCTTGTAAGGTGAACCGTAATTCAGAATAAACAATTTATATACTGAATGTCCGTAACGGGATGTTTATAAGTTACATATTAAATATATTCAATAAGTAAATTGTGAAAATTCAGTATGTAAATGGATACTGGTCCATGGTATAACTATTGTTAGACGACCGGAGACCCTAGTGATTGAAGTGAATCGATTAGACAATGAGTGGTTATCGATAAAAGATTATGAGAAGCAAATTAATAAAACAACAAAAACATTATACTAAAATTTTCAGCCCAGAACAGTAGTACAAACAAACGTACCCAAAAAATAAACATAAAACAAACTAACTGTGCCGTTATGACGGCAATCATCACAGCAACCCAACAGAAGACGACACGTACCCACCCTCACACATCTGAAGTCTAAAGAAGTCCTATCTGCAGAAAACCTAAGACTTGTGATGGGACCCCCCAAACAGTTACCCTAACACATCGTCAAGTATAATAACCGTAGGAACACATGTCAATTCCTGATTAGTCAGTGACCTCGTTTCCTGGGACGCACACACTTTTCTTCGGTTATCTCCGTTATTTAACTAACAGTAGTCCGTTGTAAACTCCACCCACCGGAGCTTCGGATCGGAATTTCATCTATCTTCTCCGGGCGGCGGTTTCTCGCTGCGCGTTAAAGTACACGGCGGCGACCGGCGTCCCCAACCCCTGTTCTTCGCAGAAGCCGCGCGTGTTGAACCTGTCCCTTGACGGTGGGGCCCGCACCGAATGCCTCGCCCGTTGCTTGAACAGTAAAAACACGTAACGGTGTATCCCAATCACCGGCTTCGGCGCTTCATACCTCACAATTTCCCTCCCTGCATCCATATTTTTGCATTATATATATAAATTCATACTTAGCTGTGTTAGTTTTGTCTCTGAACATTAAGCTATAATTTGAATTTTTGAACCTATAAAAAAGGAAAATGAAAATGAATTCTAATAAAAACTACTTCATTTTTGAGATCGAGATACAACTTTACTAAACATAAGACACTGTAACGAGCTAGTAAAAAAAGCTTGTTGTGAGAGATGCAGTTTTACTAAACATAGGATACTGTAACGAGTAATACGTACCGAAAGATGCATCAGTGGTGCCAGGAATATCAGTGACAATCCTGCAAGAAACAAAACACCATTACTCCATACATACATTATTAGGTTAAGATTAAAACTAAACATAAGACGACTATGATACAAACCAGTGAAGATGTTCCCTCAAGTATGGATCACTAGGCCCGGGAGCATCCGGATCAGTCATGATCTTTTCTTCCAAAAAAAAAAACATAAAAACAAGAATTGAAAACCCAGAAATAACCATCATTCTTGTTTAGATTTTACCATAATGTTCAACTTTTCACATATAAAATTCCTTAATTTGTGGAGACTTACAAGAGTGTAAGCAGCTCTCAAATCATCGCCGCCGATCTCAACGCGAGGTTTAGCAGCAATGAGCGCCGGCATGAGTTCATGGCCGTTGAACACTTGGCGGTTACTGTTGTATGTAACGGTCATTCTCACACTGGGGGTGAAGTTATCCACAACTTCCCCAATCACTCTCCCGACAGTAAGTGGCTCTAAAACCCTCGACATTAATTAATTACTGGTACTATAATATATACTAGGTTTTTTGAAGCCCTAAAATGGTGGGTTTGGGTAGCAGAAAACTAGTGTTGTTGCTGGATGAGTTGCAGAACCAATAGGGGAGAGTTTAATGTATATATAGATGATTGATAGGGTACTATAATACTCGTGGGCTTGGCTTACAAGTTTAAAGATATTCGGAGAATACTTTGGAAGTGCCACATATAAAGGTCGTATATGCCCGCACAATCAACAAAAATAAATTTTCTTGACAACAAAAAAAAAAAAGAAAGACAATTTTAGGTTTGATAAGTTACCCATAACTACTTATCGGCAAATTATTCTGTACACCGAGTAGAAGGTGGACCCGAGTCCAAAATAGACAATTTACATACTAAATGTTTACAATTTTTGGAAGAAATGTTTACAATTTATATACTAAATGTTTACAATTTACATATTGAATGCTCACAATTTGAATTAACTGTGACAAGTCTAACTTATTGCAAGGTGGATCCGGGTCCATGGTATAACTATTGTAACTTATCGGTCTTCGTTTTAAGTTTAATTTATTGAAAAGTTCATATTTCCTATTTGAATGTAGGCTTCGGGTAAAATTCACTTTATAAGCATTGAGTGAAATTCGCTTTAGTAGGTTGAGAAAGTAGCTATGAACAGATACTACATTATAACAGAGTCAGCAGTACTCAAAAAAAAAAATTAACAAAAGACTATAAGAAGATAAACTATGCTATGTTGTCCATAGCTTATTGCCTCAAATCAGCACGTCCAAACTTGAGGTTTGAATAAGTTTCAACTTCGAAGTGATGTGTTTTGTTAACTATATGATCGTGTCGGATGGGGGATGGTGGAATCACTAGTGAGATTGGGGCGGCAGATGATCAAGCTTCCCCCTTAGCTTGTCTTTAGTGGTGGCTTAGCTTAGATGGCAAGTTTTATTTTTTTTTCTTTTTTTTCTTTTGATGAAAAAGTTTATATGTTACGCAAAAACGTGCATGTGTGGACAGTGTCCGTCATATGGGTTGGATTAATATAGGATGTAATACTTATACTGACAAGTGTAATACTAAATCAGGAATAAAATGTTTATGAGAAAATATAATAATTTTTAAGAGAAATGTACATTTTTTATTAAAAAAATATTACATTTTTCTTTAAAGTGCAACATTACTAAGAAAAAATATAATACTTTTGATGAAAAAAAGTAATATTTTTACATCAAAATATAAAAGTATTACATTTGTCCTCAAAAGTATTATTTTTTCCATATAAGTAACAAAACATTTTATTTTTGATTTAGTATTATATTTATTAGTATAAGTAATACATTTATATATTGAGTAAATGCCAGTGGATGTCCTCCGACTTTGATGGCACCGCCACTTTAGTACTCAACTTTTAAATTAACCACTTTTAGTCCTCCGACTTTGATAGCACTGCCACTTTTAGTCCTCAACTTTTAAATCAACCACTTTTAGTCTTCTTACTTTTTGTTTCTAGCCACCTATGGTCCTTCTTTTACAATTGAACATCCAATGTCATTTTTCAAGGGCAATTCAGTCATTTGGTCCAAAATTTAGTGTTCACAAAGGAGAGTGGAGAATAGAGTTTCTTCAATTATCTTGATGAGGAAACATAATACTTAATACATTAATTATGAAATGACTGAATTGCCCTTGAGAAAATGACATTAGATGTTCAATTGTAAAGGAAGGACCATAGGTGGCTAGAAACAAAAAGTAAAAGGACTAAAAGTGGTTGATTTAAAAGTTGAGGACTAAAAGTGGCGGTTCCATCAAAGTCGAAGGACTAAAAGTGGTTGATTTAAAAGTTAAGGTCTAAAAGTGACGGTGCCATCAAAGTCGGATGACCTCCACTGGTATTTACTCTTTATATATTGATCCGAAGTGTCACATGGATAAGTATCTGTGAGACAGTCTCACACGATTGTGAACCATATATATATATGTATGTATATATATATATATTCATGGGTAACCAATACTTTTTAAGAATTTTATTTGTTAACATTTGTAAAGTTTGTACTTTCTAGGGAAGGACTAGTTTAATGTATCTCTTTGGCTTGGAGTAGGATGGATCTTCACCATTAGTGATTGGCTTGAGAAGAATGAAGAATATATATTGCTTTTTTGGGGGGGAAGGCTTTAAAAATCATATCTTGGACAAATGGGGAATTAAGCTTTTGATGAAGTGCCGTAAGAACTGAAAAATACTACTAAAAATATAATATCTATGGTCTTCAAACATTTACATCCCTTCATTAAAATAACTTTAATTTATAAGACCGTTCGAATCATAAATACTTAAAAGATAAGAAAGTTATATATTCAAAGTGTTCGATGGATCTAGAGAAGACTCCTCATCAGTTTTGGCTCTCACCCTCTACCCTAGTCTACTTAGACCCTTTGTAGTGATTCAAGAGGTGACATTAGCGGAGTTTTCTGTAAGTACGATCCAGATAAGATAATTTGAAATAATATACAGTTTTGACTAATTAAGACTATGAGTTCTTAGAGCCCTAGTCTGATTTGCGCGTAGGTTGATATCCCACCTCCATGTGTTTGTCATTTGATGTTCTGATCTGCATTTTAATTCAAAACACAATTATTTCGAAAATATTTCATAAAAAATAATATCATATGAAAATAACAAGAATCTTTGATGTGTAATAATTTATACATTCGTTCACAGAGGATCTTTCTATGAATGATCAAACGATGTTTCAACTGTGGACAGAATACGACAGCCAATCAATTATAAACCAACACGAGGCACCTCTTCATTAAGTTAATCTGGCCAGAATCTCATTTTTGGGTCAACATTTACAATATGAAATGACTTTAATTTGATTTTCTTTTAGTCACATATTCTTTTTCGGACCAATGAGATCTCTCATTAGAATAGGGTGCATGATATTTTCCTACCCACTTTTTCTTGATTTACAGAAAAATTCATAATCATTATTTAAAAAAACATACATTTTGAGTGAAACTTCTCTTGTAAACCTTGTCAACAAAGGATGACCACAAGTACAAGGAGATGAGCCAACATAAGTTATTTATAGCTAATAAACACAAATCGAAACCAACATGCCCTTAATCATGATGTTGGGAGTTCAATCACCACCTATGTGAATGGAGCAAATCATTTGGCTAGTCTCCTGCCACTTAGTGTGCTGACCGTTGGGATAGAGGATTAGTCTTCTGGCTATTGGTTAGAGGGATATTTTTGGGCAACCAAAAAAATAAACACAAATCGAGAAGACAAATAAATTGCTTGCTCCCAGTTAGGTAGAGTACATCAATGGGATCTGGTCCCTGTCGTCGGGCCTCCTCCCTCGTCCCTCCTAGGGTCCCGGCCTAAGGGTAGAAAAAAAAAAACGATAGATACCCTAATAATGTAATTAAGTTCAACACTAAATGTAATTGTGTTTTATAGGTTCTGGCCCGTTTTAAGAAAAAATTATTTGACTTTCGCGTTTTATTCTGAATATGGAGGGAAAAGGCGGGAGGATGCACAAGTAGTTTTCTCAAAATACATAAAAACTATACAAGTGGAAATGATAAATAAGAATCTAGGGAAAGGATTACAATCATTACCTTAAATGGAAACAAAAAAGGATCGGGGAAGCATCCAGCATTCCACCTCAAACACCATCTTCATAAATTTCTGCCAAGTGTTCAATTCTGTCCACGTACAAGATCGATCGATCGAGAGAATTGAAGAATAAAACATTAATGGGAATCTGAGGAAAAAATGTCGTGAGAATCGGTGGGCAGCTGCCAACACCATTTCTGCCGTTTATATAATGTTCCATCCTGAACAGAATGCATGTATAAGCTGTGGTGTAATTGGCATCAATGGTGTGTGGGCCCTCATCTTTCCTGGATCGACACCTACCCATCCATGTTTAGCAATTAAAGTGTCGAGGAATAATTCAAGCGAGCAAGAAATTACGAACAAAGATAGAAAAAACAAAATACTTGCTTCATCAATAATTGTTCATTCATGTTACAAATATAATATGAGTAAATACCAGTGGAGTTTCTCGGACTTTGATGGTACCGCTACTTTTAGTTCTCAACTTTTGAATTAATCACTTTTAGTCCTCCGACATTGATGTCACTGTTACTTTAGTCCTCAACTTTTAAATCAACCACTTTTAGTCCTCTTACTTTTTGTTTCTAGCCATATATGATCCTTCATTTACAATTGGACATCGAATGTCATTTTTTAAGGGCAATTCAATCATTTGGTCCAAAATTTAGTGTTCACAAAGGAGAGTGGAGAATAAGGTTTCTTCAATTATTCTGAAGATGAAACATAATACTTAATTCATTAATTATGAAACGATTGAATTGCCCTTGAGAAAATGACATTAGATGTCCAATTGTAAAGGAAGGACCATAGGTGGCTAGAAACAAAAAATAAGATGACTAAAAGTGGTTGATTTAAAAGTTGAAGACTAAAAGTGACGGTGTCATCAAAGTTGAAGAACTAAAAGTGGTTAATTTAAAAGTTGAGAACTAAAAGTGACGGTGCCATCAAAGTAAATTATCTTACACATTTTCAATTGAATCAACAAATTAAACAAACACAAAATCCAAAAATGAATGAAATACAAGAAAATTAATATATGTCGTCAAATGGTCGGACCTCTTCATTGGATGAAAATGTGTAAGGAAAATCACTACAAAGGATAAAGTGTATGACCAAAGCATGAAAAGACCAAAATACAACTGTTTTGGACGGCCATTTGGCGAAAATTTTAACGGTAGACTAAAAGTGGCAAGAACTAAATAAGACTGGCCACAATGTGACAAAAATTAATTAAGTGGACTAAAATTGGCAATGCCCAATAACAATAAGACCCAAAATGAGAATGACTCTATTTATAAATAACTTTCATGATATATTTACAAAACTACTCATATACAGTACATGAGTAGTTTTGAGAGGGTTACACGTCGTGGTACTTTGCTTTGTGTCAGGGTCAAAGCTGGGACGTGTCAGGCTATGGTAGGTGGACCAAAGTAGATGGTCCGACCGAAGAACTTGAAAGTCAAACATTATAAAAAGAACACACAACACGCTTGTTGCCTTGTCGGTTGGGTTTTATCCTAAATTCTGAGTGTGCTGATGAAACTGAGGCCCGCCCAAACCAATTTCATAGAAACTAGAATGGAGGTTGAATTGAGTACAAGTTGGGCTATTTTGAAAATGAAACCCATTTCGGCTTATGCACGATTGGGCTCAACCAGTCAAAAGCTCAAGGATTATCCAATTACAAGTTTCTAGGTGGATTGACACCTATTGCATTTGCAACGAAAAATTATTGTGTGGACTGTGGTCTACACAGCTATCTGAATCACGGTCCAAAACGATGTCAATGAATTTTATGAGTTAGACTAATGTACTTTATGTGTTAAAAGAATACGGAATACACATTATGTGTTAGTGAAATTTATGAGCTAAAATAATGTATTTTATGTATTAGAATAGTATACTTTTTTTCTTTTTTTGTAAATTTACAGGGTCTTTCTCTCCGTCCGTTTAACGGTCCGGGGTCCACCACATTCGCAGGGGGAATCATCACTTGTGGGAATTGAACCCGGGTTCTCTCGAAATTCTTCCCCACAAAGAGAGCTCACTTGCTACTTGAGCTACCCCATTGGGTTAGGATAATATACTTTATTAAGAATACCTTTTTAACTACTATCCAGAAGATGATGATTAGGTGTTCTAAACATTGCTAGCTAGTCAAAATTAGATGTGACACACACAAGGCACATAGATCTAGCAAGAAAAGCATAACATGAATGACCAAATGTTTAACTCAAAACAAACATTTGTTCATAGGAACATAAGTAATCATCATCGAAATATACTGAACTCGGCGTACTACGTGGGGTGAAGACTTGAGAGATGATGAATGATAAAGACTTCCGTGCAAGAATGAATGATATTAAAAATAAGGAAAATATTCTTTTAAAATAAATATTATAGCACCAATACAATTGTAGTAATTATTATTGGACAGACATTTAGTACAACAACGTAACGGCGTAGAAGTTTCAGGGTTGATTCGCAATGGTAACTCCGTTATTGGGTACGAAAAGTAGTTAATGCCACACATGCGATTTTACCTCAAATCAGAAAAAAAGGTAATAATATATAAAAAGGGCTAAGAAGCTTCCGGAAAATGGCCCCCACAAAGACAAAGGTTAGCCGAGACACGTGACTCATTCTCGCACGTGCCTCTCCTCGTACAGGGACCCTATCACGGATTCACACCTCTCCGCCATTCTCAGCTAATCTATCGATCTAATCATTCATCATCATCATCCTTCCCTGTCAATTACAAACCCTTTGATTTTGCCTGTGGCACTGTCTAAGCCACGGCGACTCTTCGTTATCCTCGCCGTTTTCCGGATCCGACGGCTCCGATTTCACGTCCGTCCCCGGCTGCTGAAGCCGTAAATCGTGATCCTGCTCTGCCGATCCATCCTCGCCTTCCCTCACCCGCTTTGACCCGATCGAGACTCCGAATAGTCTCGCTCTCGTTTCCTCAGGATCCGGTTGGTTCTCTCCTCCGCAGCCGGTGGCGGGCATGAGATCGAGCGGTTTTAGGGATTGCAAGCTGCTTTCCGCCGATTGATTGCTGGAATTGGCGTTACTGCCGGAGTAATTTGACATTAATACGTATATATTGTTGCATAGGCTTTTCATCTGGCTTAGCTCCTTGTTTAGCTCTATGTTCTCCTTCCTCAGCCGCTCGTTCTCTCCAATCAGCTCCGCTGTACTTCCGCCTTGCGATGTATCCATCGCGGCTGTTCCGGGAGACGAATTAGATGATACTACTTGCTCTTCGCCTGAATTCGAAGGTGAAACCGTCTTCGGAGGCTGTGGAGTAACGGCTGCGACAGGCGTAGCCGTAACCGTAACAGTAACCGGAGCGGCCGTTACAGCGGTGCAAGGCACGGCAACGGCTGGTGCCGCAACTTTCCTGCGCTGTATATCGCATAACAAACGTTTTTCGCCTCTCCGGAAGCAATCGTTGGAAAATTCCCATCGATCGGGTACAACCTTCCGGAATCCCTGAAAATCGCGATTGATTCATAAACTAAGCATCAAATCAAAGAGTTTCCCCTACAAATTTCGTGATATAGAAACTCACGTATGTGTTGAGTTGACGAACGAAGCTGGAGAAATTGTTGTGTTTGAAATATTTCGGAAGCAAATCCCTAGCGAACTCAGTCGGATTCCACACGATGAAGCTAGATCCGTCTTCGTTCCAGGAGATCACATCGTCGATCGACTGGTCGTCCACAAGCTGGAACGTTTTCGTCAGAAACGGCGTCGGAACACTCCTCTGCGCCTCTCCTCCCGCCGTCGTTTCTCCTCCGTTTCGCTCCACCGGCGGCAGCGGAGGAGCCATAAATTCCAAAATCAACCTGAATCAGAACCAAATCCATTAACAAACAACGCAAAGGCCAAAACGATTATTCTAAAAGTTCAGAAACAAAAACCTTTGAGCTTGAAAACAGACAGGGAGATTCACTTGAACGAAGCTACTGATGCAGATCTGGTGTGCAGATGCACGGCGGAGAAGAAGGAGATGGAGGCGGTGGGTGTGGAGGAGAAGGAGAAGGAGGAGAGATGGGCAGGATGAATAAATGGTAATTCTAGAAGGTTCCTATGGTGTATGTTACTTATTTTGAGTGGGGGGTGGGAACCTAAAAGTACAGATAAGATAGGAAATTTCAAGAAATCGGAAAAAATGAGGAAAAAGAAATTGAAAAGTGGAATAATAAAAGTCGAAACAGTGACTACGTTACACCTATTTGGCCATTTGTGCATAATTAATTTAATTAAATAAAAATAAGGCTTTTCCAGAAGTTTCTTTCCAGATGTTATGCGTGTCCATTGAGATAAAAGGTTGTTGTGAATTGTGATGTCTTTTCCGAATTTAAAAAAAATTCCAAATTCTATTTTCTAAATTATCAAATAAATTTATTTATAAAAAAAAAAAAGACTTTTTAAACATATCACCATTGCAGATATACCTTCAGTCCTTCACCACAACTGACCAATCTATTATACGCTCATCAAATGGACATCTATCCCACCCAAAGATAATATACTACTACAATCTTTTCTCTTAGTTTTTTCTTGATTTAATTTAAACTAAAAGTGATACATTTATCAATAGTCGATGGATAAAATTTAGTCCATTTTTAACATAAAAATCAAAAGTTGAAAAATAAAATAGTCAATGGGATCAAAAGTAAAATTTATCCCTTATTTTCTTAATTCTCGTCAATAAATTATAGCAACCACACTTAAATTTTAATAATTCATTTATTCATCACCGTTACTATTTATTATGGTTTTTTTTTAAATATCTATTTACAACTTCATTGAAACTTAGATTATTATTAAAATAAATTTTGTATTTCAAATATTTTCAACGTAATTTTTGTTATGTGGTTAGTGGCTACCATATATTACTCCATTGGTACTTCTATATGACTATATGAATAACATAATGAAACTAAAAAAATGTTTACAAGAAAATGAATATATAGTGTCCAACACCTGTAAGGCTATAACTGAAATAGACCTTTAAGTGTCTTTGTAATATTCTAATTGATTGATTCTAATTTAGCCACATAACTCGTTAAATACCTATCACTCCTAAAGTCCTAATTCGTATATAGCGTTCGGTTGTAAGGTAGTATTTTTTAATTATAGTGTTTCAAGTTTAATTTGATTTTTTTTTTAGAATTGTTTATTCCTTATTTATATTACATATTACGGAGCAGTAGTTATGCCGTGGACCCAGGTCCACCTTGTAAGGTGGACCTGTGCCCAATACGATTTCGTTTCACAATTTAAAAAATAAAAAATAAAAAAATTAACGGCGTTAACGGCTCCTCATCGCAACAGAACACAAACTCCACATTCACAGACCCTATACTCCACATTCACAATTTGAAAAACTCCACATTCACACATTACAGGGCTATATGTTTAGTAACTATATTACCTTTGTTATGCATTCACACATTCAAAACTCTATATTCACAGGTCCTATACTTCATATTCACAACTTGGGAACTCCACATTCACACATTACAGGGCTATAAGTTGCTAGAACTCTGTTAACTCTACAACAGATTTACACATTCATAACTCTACATTCACAAATTCTATACTCCATATTCACAATTTGAAACCTCCACATTCACACATTTTAGGGCTGCTAGAACTCTGTTAACTCTACTACAGATTCACACATTCATAACTCTACATTCACAAATTCTATACTCCATATTCACAATTTGAAACCTCCACATTCACACATTTTAGGCCTGCTAGAACTCTGTTAACTCTACGACAGATTCACACATTCATAACTCTACATGCACAAATTCTATACTCCATATTCCCAATTTGAAACCTCCACATTCACACATTTTAGGCCTGCTAGAACTCTGTTAACTCTACGACAGATTCACACATTCATAACTCTACATGCACAAATTCTATACTCCATATTCCCAATTTGAAACCTCCACATTCACACATTTTAGGCCTGCTAGAACTCTGTTAACTCTACGACAGATTCACACATTCATAACTCTACATGCACAAATTCTATACTCCATATTCCCAATTTGAAACCTCCACATTCACACATTTTAGGCCTGCTAGAACTCTGTTAACTCTACGACAGATTCACACATTCATAACTCTACATGCACAAATTCTATACTCCATATTCCCAATTTGAAACCTCCACATTCACACATTTTAGGCCTGCTAGAACTCTGTTAACTCTACGACAGATTCACACATTCATAACTCTACATGCACAAATTCTATACTCCATATTCCCAATTTGAAACCTCCACATTCACACATTTTAGGCCTGCTAGAACTCTGTTAACTCTACGACAGATTCACACATTCATAACTCTACATGCACAAATTCTATACTCCATATTCCCAATTTGAAACCTCCACATTCACACATTTTAGGCCTGCTAGAACTCTGTTAACTCTACGACAGATTCACACATTCATAACTCTACATGCACAAATTCTATACTCCATATTCCCAATTTGAAACCTCCACATTCACACATTTTAGGCCTGCTAGAACTCTGTTAACTCTACGACAGATTCACACATTCATAACTCTACATGCACAAATTCTATACTCCATATTCCCAATTTGAAACCTCCACATTCACACATTTTAGGCCTGCTAGAACTCTGTTAACTCTACGACAGATTCACACATTCATAACTCTACATGCACAAATTCTATACTCCATATTCCCAATTTGAAACCTCCACATTCACACATTTTAGGCCTGCTAGAACTCTGTTAACTCTACTACAGATTCACACATTCATAACTCTACATTCACAAATTCTATACTCCATATTCACAATTTGAAACCTCCACATTCACACATTTCAGGGCTATATGTTTAATAATTTTTTTTTTAAATATAGTGAAACGACGTCGTATTGAACCAGGTCCACCTTGCCTGGGTCCACGGCATAATTTGCGATTACGGAGTAATATTCTATAAATTACAAGTTTGTTTCAATGGATGGTAGCGTGTGAATGATTGACAATTCAGATTGTCAAGCCTTAACATTTTTCGTTGAATAAGATGCGATTAATCCTGACGTTGGATACTTTTTAACGTAGATTACATGACCACGTTTTTATTTAGTTTGGTTTTATTCTTTTCCCAATAAAAAAAATCATAATTAAGTTGAATTATACTTCACACAGTAAATCCTACTGTGGTTAAGGTATCATTGGCCCAAATTAAATTTTTCACTAGTTTCTTGGGTTGTGGGTTGCCTATATATTAGGTGGACTTAAAGGTAGATTTGAGTCCAAAATATACAATTTATAATTTTGGTTGAATTTTTAATACAATTTATAATGTTTATAATTTGTATATTGAACTCAAATTTTGGTGCAAATAACATGTGTTAAATGTGCAAGTAATTGTTGCAAGTGTACAAATAAAAAGTACAAGTAAAATCACTTAAAGGTACAACCATTTACATTGGTGCATCTAATTATATCATCTTTCACATTGGTGCACTTAATAATAACGTTAGGTATACTTAATATTAATGTTCAGTATACATTATTTGTTGAATTTTTAATACAATTTACTTGCACTTCAAAGTTCAATTATTTACGAAATTGTCACGCAATTTTTTTTTAAACGGTGTTTCTAATTCGTTAGATCTAAGACACGTGGGCGATATGATTAATTCTCAGTTCATTCTCTCCTCGACAATTGGTTCTCATATGATCCATCTCCTATATATATAAAATCTGGTGGCAAGAAAGTTTAGGGCAGTAACACGTCGAAGATCTGTGCATGTGATTGTTGAGGGGAAGATTTCCGGCAGGAAGTGATTAGAGGTCAAAACAGGCTAAGGTTGGGTGATGTTAAGGCAGGAACATGTTTACACCGAAAGGTGATTGTCTGTCCCCATTAAGCCAAGCTCTTACATGTATGTACAGCCACAAGTTGGTTATTTAAACAACCACCATCCCCTAACTAACACTGCATGCCAATTAACCTTAGCTTATCCGAGCAAACATATATGCTGGCATGACCTTGCCGGTTTTCTGATTTCACTTTTGTGGGTTCCTGTCAATTCATAGCCCATCGGGAAAACATCCCAAAGATATGATAATGGTTCTAATATGGCTCAATCGCTTGATTCTAACTGAGACTCGATCTCATGACTTCTCATATGAAAAAGTTACTACATATCATCTTAGCACAAAGTGTTTAGCAACTCACTTTAGATTCAATTTAGGGGTTAATTTGAAATTTTTTGTTCTAAATTGTTGTTGGGAGTTGACTGTTGGTGCCGTAATTGACAACGTTGTCAAGTGGTGGGTGGCGAATGAGATTTTTGTCGATAAAAAGACAATGGAACATGGGCTTCACCCTTTGTCTCTGGACTTTCTAGAATTAGGCCCGTATTCCACAAAATGACCCACTTCGAATCTTTTTTCAACATTGATTTTATTACACTAAAGCCCTTAGCTTATGTATGAATATTTTTAGATAATATCTAATTTCGTTTTTGACTATAGTATTTTTTTTTCAATTTAATCTTAAATATGTCTTTTTTGTGTTTAATTTGATCTTTAAATTTAATAATTTTTCTTAATTGAGTCATCTGTTGTTAGAATTAAATACTAAATATAGAAAAATTACTATATTCGAAGATTAAACTGGGTATTAACCATTATAGTCGAAAACTAAATTGCCATTAATATATGACTCAATTAAAAAAAATCGTTAAAATCGAAGACTTAATTAAACGTAAAAAGATATTTAAGACTAAATTGAGAAAAGTTATTATAAACAAGGACTAATATAAATTGGAATTAACTCAATATTTTTAAAAGTTTAGTTTTATATTCAATTGTCGTCAATAGAGCAACAAGTATTGAAAGAATTTTCATGAATATATACTTAACTTTGGACTAATTGGAATTAAAGAACCCAATAATAATAATAATAATAATAATAATAATAATAATAATAACATTTTCTATCATCTTATGTGGTCTAAAACAAGAGTTTTTATTGAAACTGGACTTTATGACAAATTTTGAAAATTAATAATAAATATTATTGATCACTCATTGAAAGTGATTGAAAATTCCAACCACTTCCTCTTATGGTTAAAAATTTTAATTGGTTAATCATCAAATTAATCTTTTAAGGATCATTTAATTCACGAAATGAGACATGCTGAATAAGTTAATGTCATGTCAATGCAGGTAAAAATAAATATATAAAATGATTTATTTTTATGAAGTCGACATAGCGTAACTATTTCTTTATTTTTATAATCCTATTCTTGTGGGCCCCATCAAAACAAAAATATCAAGATCCACGGTCCACGGATGGATGAGAATCACCCTCCATGAATAAAATGGTTTAGATATTTTTATGTATATAAATTTTATTTTATTTTAACTTCTTATATTTAATTCTCATTTATAAACTTTGATGTCCATTCCAAAAATCTTTTTTTGGATACCCTGCAAAATATCTCTTATCCCTTTGAAATCTTACTATGTAATGTAATGACACATTTGTTACTATTCTAAATAGACGATCACAAAATCAAACGCCAATGATGAGGATATATATTATTGATTTTGTTGACTCAAAAAGATTGAGAAAGTATATAACATATATTACTGATGGAGAAAATCCTTGGACTGTACCTCACTGTATATGCTTGATATTTCCACCTAGGTCTAGAGGACTCATTTCCCGATCTGGATCAACCTCTAACGGATCTGTCCGACCCGAATAAACGTCAAGAACAGTCTCAAGGACTTCTTATTTAATTATTGTGCTCGGGACTCAAAAATCAACCTCATACGGTTGAAAGGACTACCCCGAGCCCATAGCATTCACGATTCAAGGAATTAAACTGAACTGACCACCTCACCCGATCACATCACAATAATGCAGTGGTCAGGAATCTCAATACACGTGAACCAATTGAGACCGCTCCATTCGAGGTTGGTGCATGCAAGATGTGTGGCTAACATACCAAGTTTTTGGCATGTGTCCCCTTCAACCCTCTATATAAGGCGCATTTAATGCTTGTTAGAGGACGTTTAGAATATTTTCTCACTGCCAAGACATCTTAGCTCGAGAACATTTCACCCACTGTTTAAGTTATCCGAGATCACGCAACTACTTTGTTGACTATGTGTAAACGTATTTAGAGACACCAGTGTATTTAACACATCAACTACCTTGTAAAACATCATGAGTGTTAAAAAAAAAATTCTTTGCCCGAATAATATGGTATACGTAAAATATGATAACGATTAAGAAACCGTAGTTCTGATAAATATGGCATACTGAAGACATAATAAGAATTTAAGATAAAAACAATGATCTTATTAAGATACAATTACGAAACGCAACTTATCAAGTTGTAATGTGGGATTAGGTTTGATAATCAATCTTGAAAGCAAGCATATGTTGCAGATTGGTACTTGTAACTGAGCTAATAATAATATAATCCAAAGATTCCAAAACATTTCGGGTTAGGCAGTTATGTCTCATTAACAAGAATCAACAAAAGCAGTAGGAAATTAATATATACTTGGCAAGAAAAAAGTGTTGGAAAAGTGCAAAATATATAAATAAATAAATAAATAAATAAAAATAAAAAATAAAAGCACATGTTCTTTCCACCTAAGAAGAGCATGCACCCTTTTTTTTTTTTTTGAAAATAAGAAGAGCACCCTATTATCCTACACTATTCCATATCTTTATGTGATATTTTTGTTGATATTTAAACATCAAGAATATAATTTTTTAAAATACAACTATAAGATTTGATTACCAATTCAATTAAAAATTTTATTCCCTAATTAAAAATGGATATCATTCCATCTTATTTATAATCTGATTTTTAAGTTTGAATTAGTGCATGATTTTATATTTTTGTTCTGATTTTTTTGTTCATATTGGTGTTTTGGATGTCATTATATTAAGATCAATAGTCTTAATCTTTTTTATTTTTTTTATTTTTAAAATCTTTATTTCCATTATAGGGTCATATAACACCATAATACTTTTAACACAGCTGAAAATGTTGACAAAGACATCACGAAAGCATAGATGATATTTAGACTACCCATACAATATCAACCAATATACACTTGTCAATATCAAACATGCATGCTTTAATCCACCTTGCCAAACCTAATAATACTACTCATCTTTCATATAATTAAAATCTCAACAAGATTGTACTCATTTTATTTATTGTATATGCATGGTAGATTAAAATACAATTGTATTTTAATTAATTTATCTAATCTTCATTTCGTTAATTTTCCTTTCCCCCACTTCTATTTTCTGATTTCTAAATGTACAAATAACTTATCCATAGCTCTTTTATTATTATTATTATTATTATTATTATTATTATTATTATTATTATTATTATTATTATTATTATTTTATTTAAATCTAACTAAGCTAGTAATGCACGGGTAATTTCTTGCTATTAAAGGACATAAACCATATATATATAGAATTGTGTTAGGTTGTGGTAGGTCGTTTCCCGTGTGGTTGTGCGGTGACTCTAGATCGTAGTTTTCCTTCATAAGGTGCGTAATTTTCTTATTAAGGTGCGTGATTTGTGTGCTTAAGGTGCGTCGATAGTGAAACTTAAGGTAGTGAGTGAACCTAAAGCTTAAGGTGCGTGATTTTCCTTCTTAAGGACTGTGATTTATATGCTTAAGGTGCGTGAGTTGTTAAAACTTAAAGTGCATCATTTAAAAACCTTAAGTGCGTAGTTTGAATTCTTAAGGTGCGTGGTTTGTGTACTTAAGGTGCATAGTGTGTGTACTTAAGGTGCATAGTGTGTGTACTTAAGGTGCGTGGTTTGTGTAGTTAAGGTGCACGTGATTTGTATTTTTAAGGTGCTTTGTTTGTGTGCTTAAGGTATGTGATTTGTGTACTTAAGGTGCACCATTTTAATGGTTAAGGTGCGTCAACTGCACAACCACAAGCTATACCCGCACCTGACGCACCATTAAGTTTCAATACTGACGCATCTTAAGCACACAAACCACGCACCTTAAGAAAGAAAACTACGCACATTAAAAAGGAAAACTTCGCACCTAAGCAACCGCACCTAAGAAAGCCAACCGCAAGGATACAATCCTAATCTGCATCTTATAAAATAAGTGCGCTATGGGTGAACCTATCTGTCAAAGGTTCACAATTAAACCAACATAAGTTATCTATAATTGACCGGACCAGCTTAAATCGAGAAGGTTAAGATGTCTGGTTGTCCATAGTTGACTAACTCAAATCAAGAAGGATATAAAGAAGTAAATCATAGTTGATCGGCTAAAATCGGTAACCGAAGGACTCATCCATCCTTAACCAAAAGTTAAGGTTCGACCCTTGGCTTTGGGAATGGAACAACTTTAAATCTCCAGGCCAGCTATCCACCCAATAGAGGTGCCTACAATCTAGCGAGGATATTAGTCATTGTGTCCGACGGTGAAAACCCTGGGCTACACCCAACAAAAAAAGTTGATCGGTTAAAATCGGTAAGACTTCGATAAGACTACTAGACACCTTTCAGAAGGAATCAAATTTGGAATTGTATGATTATATTACCAAACCAACCAACTAAATTGGAGTTAAAATAAGATGAATCCTTTAAATATGTTTCTTATTCAAAGTAACTCTCCTAAAGGCATAAGCACCTTAAATTTGAACGCGGAGAGAAAACGGAAAAAGGGCAAGAAAAGAAGATTATGCGCATAATTAGAAAAGGAGGAGTTTATGTCAAGTGTATAGTATATCAAAAAAGGAGAGTTATTATTTTCTTCCAAAATAAAAAATAAATATATTTAATTCGATATCACGTGAATTGTTTTTTCCTTAATTTCTCCACATTTTTTCTAATTTTTTTTCAATCTAAATAAGGGAAATTAAAGTTATACTCCATATTTTCTTTTTCTCACACTTTATACCCATCTAAACTCACTATAAAATTTCGTCATCATTAGTTACTGCGAACAAGCAAACTAACAACCCGCGAGTTCTCCGGGACTCGACAACCGCCGAATCCCTAACTATGTAATTTTGTTTCTCCCGGCGATACTCGGAACGGTTTTCCGGTGATTTTCCGTTGTCGTGATGGATCAGAACCAGAGTAACGGCAGCACTAGCAGTTCGAGAACCTCGTACTGGACGAACGAGAGGCACGGACATTTCCTGAACTCGCTCGAGGCTTCGTTCGTTCGGAACATGTTCGGAAAACACGACGACGACGACGACGACGACGACGATCGGCGCCTCGACCGTGTTTTGCCGGACAGTGCCGAGTCAACTCTCGACCTCGGATCGGGAAATGGAAGGCGAAGGGGACATTCTTCTACAGGTAATTTCCATGTCAGATCAACTTTGGATCACCATCACATCATTCATTCATTCGCATTGCATGCCTAACTTAATTATTAATTACTGTTTTTTTCCTTTAAAAAGTGTTTTTAATATTAAACTGTATCATTTTTATACGTTTTTTTAAGAACTAAGCAGCTAATATATTTGATTTTCAAAAAAAAAGAAGCAGCTAATATATATACACACATATACATATATATAATTATTAAGGTGACAATTATGCTGTATTATACCAAATTTCATACAAATAGCATTTTTGTTCTTAAAACAATACATTTATCGACATTAGAGTTAAATTTAATCGTAAGTTATGCATGTTCTTTTCTAAATTGTAGAAGTAATTTCAAATCTCAATTTACAGTTATTCATTATGTCTGTCAATTTTAGACAGTCTATACTTCTTAGTCCGTATACGAATCGGATACTATATATAGATTTATATATATTGAATAACTGTAAAGTTTTATTACTATTGGGTATATTATCCATAACACGTGTTTAGTACAATTTGAAAAGGCAAAAGCAACAATATTTGACATTTATTTTGTTGTTAAATGCAAGGATTGCAAGATATTTTAAGGAAAAGAGTTGATGCAGACAAGGCATCAAGGAGACCGTCATCCAAATCCTTTACCTCAAATCAAGATCAGGTTTTAACCTTTTACTCGCAGTAACAAATATAATATCTCATCTATTTTACCAATCAAACAAATAATAATAATAACAATAATAATAAATATCAAGAAATTAAATGCATTATGAATTGGGATGATTGGTGAGAGGCATATAGGGAATAAGACGCCGTAATTTTCCCAAAAAGATCTTGCATTATATTTAAGTATTAAAATTATGATAATATATAATAGTAATAGTGATGATGATGATGATATGAATATATTTACATAGATGATGGAAATGTTATTCTCACAGGTGGTCCCACAGCTAAAATATGGAAAAGAGGATAAGGATGCTGAAAACAACGTTGATGCTTCTCAAGACCGACGACGACAAAACTAATTAATTAAAACCAGCCATAGCCCATCCCTATTTCTTAATGGTCATTTGGTGATTTATTTTGTAATGTGTTGAGCGGTACGAACTTAGAGTCCATTAATAATGGCAGCTTTTTTTTTTCTTTTTTCTTTTTTTCTTTTTTCCCAATGTATATTTGATCCCGTGTGTCACTCCCGAGGGTATATATGCTACAATCTTTCTCATCTCCATCACCATTTTCTTGATTAATAATACTTTCTTTTTATTTATCATTATTAAATTAATAATACTTTTTAATAATTATTTTCTTGATTATTAACTAATTCACTTGCTGAATTATAGAATAGAATACTTCTTTAGGTGTGATAGCTGACTTGAAAATTTAAGACTGATTCCTACCAAATGTTAAAGATTCATAATTAAAAGATTTTAGATAATAGTCAAATCAATTAAACACTTGGTGTAGGAAAAGTAAAGGAAATGTATATAACATTACTCCAAACAAATATTAGATGATAATAAACATGGAACTTTGGAGAATGAATAATAAAAGGAAATAGCTAATGGGCTTATTCTAAGTTATAAACTTAGAACTAAACAAGCTAGACTTAACTATATCTTAATTAGGCTAAGACAGAGAGCCCTGCAAGAGGTCTAACCTATTTCCACCCGCTTGGTAGGTGTGGTGGGGAATTGGTTATTCTATTCTAGGTTGGTATGGCGTGCGCGGACGGCTTCAGGGCTCTGCCCCAAAACCTGACCCAATTTATAAACCACCATCTCAAACAGTACAAACATCGCCGCTTCGTACAAGCTTCCCATGGGCAACAACGCCCTGCTTTCCTCTCTTTGATCATCGGCCATAGTTTGAGCCGGAATATAAGCAACGGCGCTGGCGAATTCCAATGAAGATCCCGAGTGGGGCTGAGCCGTGAGGAGCAGAACGCGGGCGCCGCTGGATCTAGCAACGCCGCAGATGGCATCGACGGTGGAGAACCCGCCTGGGCCGGCGGAAGCGATCAAGAGGTCGGAGGCGGCGGCGGGAGGAGTGGTCATGTCGAAGACGCAGTGGGCGGAGAGTCCTAAGTGGAAGAGGCGCATGCACAGAGCCTTCAGCATCAGGCCTTCACGCCCCACGCCGTATACGAAGATGCGGCTCTTTCTGCTGGCTGCGGCAGCTATTTCTTCCACCATCACATCGAGCGCCGCCGGTTTTGAAGTGGATTTGGAGAAGACGGAGCTTATCTCGTTGCATATCTCGGAAGCCAATACTGTTGACTCTGATGAGGCCATTGCAGCTGCAGGTGTCAATGTTTCTCTCGGGCTATTGCAATATACCTATAATCCATAGTCTGCGGTCTAAATTAAGCAACCCATCTTCACTGACGTCACAAATACTATTTTTATGATTTATTATTATTATTATTATTCGGAAAAAAAGGCAAAATAAGTCTCAAACCTTTACTCAAAAAGTCAATTAAGCCAAGTCAAACTTTTAAAATTTTAATTAAACTCATAAACTAGCAATTTTGGTGCATTTGATACCCAAAAATCGATAAATGACCTATAATAGCAAGTGAGTAGGATTCCAGCAACCCTCCGACCAACTCTGGCAACTTTCCAACAAACTCCGACGAACCAACGAGAAGGATACCAAATGTGGTCGCCTTCTACTTTGGAACCTTCTTCGACAAAAACTAGAAGCCGACCATAAATGGTCACCTTGTGCTCCTGCAGAACACGACCATTTTGGTTGCCTTCTGCCCGCTCCCGCTCCGAAAGAAGGCGACCATAAACCAGAAGGAGACTATTTTGGTCGCCCTCTTCTCTGATTGAGCAAAAGGCGACAACTTGAAACATAAATATACACAATATCACATTCAAATAGATCTCACAACTTATTCTTGCTTTGAGACATAATCTAACAATTTGAGACAATTAATAAGCAGACTATTAATGCAACTATAAAGTCAAAAGTCCGGAGTGAGTTTGGTTAAAGTTTAAGATTGAAATATAGGATAAGCCTTAGGAAAGAAATTGTAGTATCGATACTATAGAAACATTATCCTAAAATGCCTATTTACAACATAACATACCAGCAAAACTTACTATTCCTTCTAAGAACAAGGATCTAATGTTCTACACTCCTACAGCAGCGTTGATATAGAATTAAAATGAAACTGATATGGAAACAGCGATGTGGACTACCTTTGGAATCAGCCTCTAGGCTCCATTGACTCTGGGAGGGGACCGTTTAGAATTATCTGGACGGCCTTCCTCAATCTCCATATCCTTGGCAGCTAGTGTTGAGGACAACGATGAATCACAACGTCCATTATTCACGCCGCCATTCTCTTCATCAGATTCATTGTCCATGAGGGGGCAACCACGAAGGAGTTCTCTGACCCGCAGATATTCATCATAGTGGGCTCGCCTGTGTTCCCTGAAGCTCTTGCTACTTTCTGAATCAAAATCTAGTAGGGTTGTGAGAGGAAAAGGGACAAGTCCATCAGGATGCTATAATAAACCTAGTTGAAATATCAAAGATTCAAAACAAAAGCTAATCGAACAAAATAGGAATTGAACAAGACCTTCCCCATCTTCATCCATTGCATCTGCCTCATCCTCGGATGATGTCCACCCAGTGCCCCGTGAAGTGTTTTTACTCGAAGGTACAACATCATTCAATGCATTTCGTATAGCTTCAGCATGCATTGCATCATCAATCACATCCTCAAAGCTCACTGATACAGGAGAAGTTGGTCCTATTAAAATCACTGACATCAGCTTAACTGATGGGGAAGAGCATTAAATTCAAAGCCACAAAAAAAGTCCTCCTTTGAGATTCAATCTTCTCTTGTCTTCAAAATTAAGAGGGGACTCCGAAAAAACACAATTAATGATGAAGAAAAAATAATTAATGATTCAACATTACCAAAAGTATGTCACAATTTCCAGTTACTGCAAAGAACCCTTTCTCATAGTACCCACTGTGGGAATCTATCAAGAGAAGCTCTCTTTATTAGAAAAATTAAATTCAAAATAGATAACAAACAACCAATCAATGTAACAGACCAACTTTTAAGGTGATCCAAATTACGTCACCAAAACAACATTATCTATTTTTTCCAAATATCTTGTTCTCCAGTCAAGAGACACAAACACCAACTAAAGTTTAATAAAAGGTACCAATTTGAAATCCAAGGTTTATCATCACCAGATATCACATAAAGATGTAATCACTCAATTGAATATATCAATTCAGCAATGCTTCTCCTGGATTACCCAAAAAAAAGGTTAGCTTGTCAAAGAATAATAGATGGGTCAAATTTGCAGACATTTTAGACTAGAACATATTAGAGTCAAAAAAGGTTAG
Source organism: Ipomoea triloba (assembly GCF_003576645.1). Classification (NCBI taxonomy): domain Eukaryota; kingdom Viridiplantae; phylum Streptophyta; class Magnoliopsida; order Solanales; family Convolvulaceae; genus Ipomoea; species Ipomoea triloba. The sequence goes on from NC_044927.1 coordinate 26,823,886, forward strand.
CTGATAAATAAACACAGTCAGCACACTTCTGAGTCATGCAATAAGTCCTGACTGATTAGTATAGATCCTCGATACCTTTAGACTAGAACATATTAGAGTCGGTAGCAGTTGGAGTTTTATGCTGCTTATATTACTGTATGTATTTGTCAAACTTTGTATTACAGAGTATCAATTAAGTATGTGGTAGTACAAATTGTGTGGGAAAATTATTATATACTATGCTTTACTTCGATTGAGGGTGTGTGTGTGTGCATATGAAAGTTTTCAAAATATAATGCAGAATAAGCAAAGTGGAAGGAGGAAATTTTGAATATACCATCATCTTCAATCATGCGGTGATATGGTGTCTTTGGTTCATTTATTCTCTGCCTTACTGGTTTATTTGCCTCAATTTCCCCAAGATTAGCCTCATCCCAACTTACATGATCCCTGGCACAATACAAAACTTTTAACATAGATTCATTGGGTAAAAAAACATCAAACATGAGAGAAACTAGATTACTAGAATAATAATCCTCTGACAAGAATCATCTGATACTAAGAAAATGACATCCCCTTCGTTGATACTATGCACATCACATCTGATACTATGCACATCACATCAACAGCAATCAATTGTAGACATACAGATCTTAATAGAGAATTATTGCCATTAAGGACACACTTATAGAAACAAGTAAGATGTAGTTTTACACACACACCCCATATGCATGTCTCAGTCTTTGCCCAGAAGAGTCCAAACAGTTAAACGTTATACCCACTGTGATTTCATTCCTCTGGATGAAGATCACTTCACATCAATCAACAGTGACAGAACAATAGACTTCAATAATACTCGCTAACCTTTCTGTTTTTCAGCATTAGTTAATGCTTATTTTCTACTTCCAAACATTAAGTAACAATAACCAGTCAAATAAACTGCAATTGGAGGGTAGAAGGATTACTTCATTTTCACAGTCCAACAGTAATCCTTTTGAGAATTTGCAAATTTGTCTACTTCCCTGGAACAATGAAATAGAATTACAATTATCAAATTAAACATTGTTAAAGTTAAGTACAAAGGCCACAGCATTATAACGAAAACACTTGGAAATTAAAAAGAAATGCTGAATATCAAGCAGAAAACCATAACATCTGAGGATGCAATACACTACCCTAGACACATGTCAGCCAAAAACCAATAACGTTTGAGGATGCAACCATATTACTGGGATCATAGATCAACTAATCTACTCTTACAAGTTTGACAAAGATAATATGGATTATACAATATTATTCTAACCAATAATCCGTAAGTTGAAGTGGATTACGCATATTCACAATCCATAATCATAGTGCATAATCATATGCTTTGCTAAATGAGACATCTACGAACAGAAAAATCGTCATTGAACATACGACATTACTTTCAGTTAATCACAGAAACACCAGAAACATTATTCATTGCTTCAGACTAAGCAAAATATACATAAATATCTGATATGAACCTTTTTAATCACCGTAAGTACAGGAAATAATTATCAATTTCAATAAGAAAAACCAAACGTTTTGGGATAATGATTCAAATCGTGCTGAAGAGGAGACCAATGAGAAATGCAAAAAATGAACTCATACCTTCGCGAAGAAAATACAGATTTATTCGCAATGCTGCAATGCAGCACTTCGCGATTTTCTTTTCTCTTCCCTTTTATCCCCCCTAAAAAAGGCTAAAACTGCAGAAGGCACTTCGAGAATTATCCTTCGTTATAAATATCATGGAGCCGGGTTTACCCGGTTCTTTGACAAAGGTAAAACTATTATATTAAATTAAAAATTGGAAAATGTTGAGTGACCTACCCCAATTATTTATAAATTTGTTACTAGGCCAAGTTTTAATTGATTAAAATATGAAATAAAAAAAATCTATTAAAATTTACTACATCAAGAACGGAAAAGTTTGTGAGTGATAAATGTAGGAGTACTAAGTATTTTCCTTTAAAATTTTATCAAGTCAAAATTAAGGATAAAATCGTAAGAATAAGTTGAATCCTATAAAAGGCTACCACCTAGGCACTGAGTTTGACCTACTTTGTTTAGTAAAAAAGGCTAGCATACACTTATATGTTTAAAGCTTGATATGTAAGAGCTTGACCTATATATATATATATATATATATATATATATATATCGAGAAGCCTATAACATATACGGAGTAGTTTTTAAACATCCTCAAACTTATTTATAACCTACAACAAAGCCTTTTAAATAATTCTAATGGCCTACGCATTAAATAGTGGGTTGTTATGCCGTGGACCTGGGCCTACATTTACATACACTATACTCTACATTCACAACTTGTAAACTCCATATTTACACATTACAGGATTATATGTTTAGTAACTATACTACCACTGTTATGCATTCACACATTCAAAACTCTATATTCACAGGTCATATACTTCATATTCACAACTTGAGAACTCCCCATTCACACATTACAGGGCTACAAGTTGTTAGAATTTCTTAATTCTATTACAGATTCACACATGTATAATTCTACATTCATGATTTCTATACTCCATATTCACAATTTGAAACCTCCTCATTCACACATTTCTGGGCAACTCTACATTCACACAATCATAAATCTACATTCACGATTTCTATACTCTACATTCACACTTTGAAACCTCTACATTCACACATTTTTGGACAACTCTATATTTAGCAATATGTTTACTAATTTATTTATTTTTTTTTTAAAAAAAGAGATAAAATCGACGTAGTTTTGGACCCAGGTCCACCTTGCGCACATATTTTGGACCATGGTTATAACAATTGATTAATACAATAAGTTTGGCTTAACTTTAAGCCTTTTAAAACTATTTAGGGCAAATTATGCTGTAGCTTTAAGCCTTTTAAAACTATTTAGGGCAAATTATGCTGTAGACCCAGGTCCACCTTGCAAGGTGGACCTGGGTCTACAGCATAATTTGCCCTAAATAGTTTTAAAAGGCTTAAAGTTAAGCCAAACTTATTGTATTAATCAATTGTTATAACCATGGTCCAAAATATGTGATTGTATTAATCAATTGTTATAACCATGGTCCAAAATATGTGTCTGCAATTAACAGTAATTGTACATGTACATAACATGATAGCGACAAACACATGAGTGCAGAATATATGAATTGTAGACACATAAGATGTTGATTAACATGTTATTGTATCAGTTAACCTTTTCTGTACATGTAGTTAACAATTTATGCTCTGCAATTAACAGTAATTGTACATGTACATAACATGATAGCGACAAACACATGAGTGCAGAATATATGAATTGTAGACACATAAGATGTTGATTAACATGTTATTGTATCAGTTAACCTTTTCTGTACATGTAGTTAACAATTTATGGTATCAGTTAACCTTTTCTGTACATGTAGTTAACAATTTATGCTCTGCAATTAACAGTAATTGTACATGTACATAACATGATAGCGACAAACACATGAGTGCAGAATATATGAATTGTAGACACATAAGATGTTGATTAAGTGCAGAATATATGAATTGTAGACACATAAGATGTTGATTAACATGTTATTGTATCAGTTAACCTTTTCTGTACATGTAGTTAACAATTTATGGTATCAGTTAACCTTTTCTGTACATGTAGTTAACAATTTATGTATATGTAATGTAGTTAACAGTTTATGTATATGTAATGACCATGTTATGTAGGTAATTATAACAAATTATATAGGTAATTATATGTTGATCAATAATTTGTGAAATCAAGATTTGAGGAGACAAAAGTAAGTTCCATTATATATGCAAATGTCCATTGCAAAGATAGCATGTATGAAATATATGCTTCATTATTTCAATACTTAGATACTCAGACAAGTGGGCTACCTAAGATGTATTCTATACTGGAATTAAAATTTCAGCAAGACAATAAACAGACAACAAAGCTGCTCTTCACCATCCCTTCAACCATCAACTGTTTTCCTCAGTGCAAGCTTGATGAACTATGGCAACATCTACTCCTTTTTCTCAGTGTCGACACCAGATGCATCCCCGGTTTCAGCTGGGACGCTTTCTGATTGAGCTTGTTCGGTGGGCTTAGCGCTCTCTGATGGGCCATCCTCGGCTGGGTTAACAGTTGTCTGTGAAGGTCCATCTTCGTTAGACGTCTCCGGGCCACCTTCTGTCACTGAACTCTTGACGGTCCCGACCTTGACATATTTGCTCATGAATTTGTATTCCCAGTCGCGTAGGGCATCGAGCTCAAATGGACCGAGGCCAGAGATGTCGCCTGTAAGGTCTTTTTCCTCGAAGGACATCTTAGCGAGTGCTCTACTAGCATCTTTTCCAGCAAACAATGCATAAGGTCCCCCGGGTCCATAAAACATTCTGCAAGAATGCCAAAAAGAATATATATGAACCTGCTCCAAGTAGCACTTGTTCACGAAAGGGGGCCAGTGATTCAAATAAATCGAAGTGTTTCAAATTTTGAAACTTAACACACTCGTCTGAGGACATTGAAGATGACAAAAGTAACTCATAAAACTATTGCAGAACACGGATTATTAAACACCAGGCATGACAGACATCACTTTCACAGCAAGATTATTAGTTATTACGAAGCATAAACCACAGCGGAATAGAATTTTCCATTGCGAGAAACAATGAAGCCTTAGAATTTGTCTCGAGGCCAAGGTTAATAAAGGCGGTTAGCTACAAGGAACAAGACTGGCATCTTTTTAGGAGACTAATTAAGCCCAATTTTAGACGAGACTATGATAGACCAGCAGCCAAACACAAGTTCTTCATTGAACCACATAGTGAAAGAAGCCGCATCCATTCCATGGTACAGATGGTGAACAAACTGCAAGCTAGTAGTATATGGAAGAAACAATTATAAAGACAAGACAACAATGAACTCAAGATAAACAAGGTTATCCATTAGTTAATGCAGCAAATTGGTTAAAAAATCAATATAAGTGTTTGGTTAATCAACTTTTTGTAACTCCAAAATGCTAAAATTCAAAAAGCGGCTCAAAACAACTTTTTCAATTAGCTTTTATAAAGGAAATTATACCAAACACCTATGAGTTCTAATTTACCAAACATCTTTCTACAATCAGAAAATGTTATCATCTAGTTATACCTTCTAACAACTATTGGCTAATAGCCATTTAGCAAATGGGGCCTATCCTTTCACCTTTGCATTAGACTCTTGAGAAACTTTAGCTGAAAACTCCCAAGTAGCTCAACAAAGTTTATGCTTTTCCCAGAGAAAAATGTAATGCTAAGCAGGTTATGAGTGGAAAAAGTGATATTCCCTCTCGAAATCACCCAAAGTTAACCTAAAAGTTCCAATTTTTTTCCACAAATACTCAACTTTGCAAATTGAAATTCGATGCCCAAAACCATACAATTCCAAAATGAAAAAAAATCAAACAGCAACAGCTATCAAATACTTGTAACAAAGATAACAAAAAAATAAAAATAAAATAAAAAAATCGAACCTTTCTTCAAAAGAACAGAAAAAGTCAGTCACCAAAATCAGAACCTAAACTACAAAAAAATATACGATTGAGGAAAAGAAAAGTTGCCTGCTTTGCGAAACATCATAGATCTGACTCTTGATAGCCATAAGCAAAGGCTTCTTGGGATCAGAGCCATCGTACTGCTTCAGCTCCTCCTCGGTGATCTCGCCGAGCTGAACCGGCGGCGGCAGGGGCTCCACGTGCTCCTCCACCTCCCTGGGCCTTCCATAGTTGCCTTGGTCCGATGATCCAAACAACCCAGAAGCCACATAGTAGATTGCAAGAACCAGAGCAGCAACCGTGAAGAAAGTCGCCGGAGATAAACCCGTGTACGTTGTGATTGCGGCTTTCAGTGTCTCCCAAAGTTCTAGGGCCATGGTCGGAGAAGAGAAGAGAGATTGAAAGATTGAAAGATTGAAAGAGGGGAAGAAGAAAAATGTTCGGATAGTCGATAGTATCAAAGAGTCAAAAAAGGCGAAGATTGGGTTTCTTAAATTAGGTGAGACTGCCCACCTCAGAGCGCAGAGAAATTGTGTGAATTGAATAGGAAAATCGTACGGAGTAACATTACAGCTATTTGGTGTAATTGTTTTTATGCTTAAAATCAAAATCCTATGTCACACGATACATTGTAAATGGTTTTTTTAATCCTTAATTATTTTATTCGTATTATAATATAAATGTATCATACAGCCACAAATAGTATTAAGTAATTGTGTACAATTGTCTATACGAGTTTATCTCATTGGTTCAGTAAATAATATTTAGATGAAGTAATTGTGAGTAGCTTTGCATAGTTGCAGAACTATGCGGAAATTATTTGTGCGCAATGTGTATTATTAAGTTTTAATATGATCAGACTATTGAAGTTGCGCTCCTCAAATTGGGTTGTGCTCCTTTGTGCTCAAACACAAATTATATTGTGGACCATGGTAATGATTGATATTGCAGTTGTGTTGAACTGATACGGTAGTTGTGTTGAAACGGCATTGCAGTTGCGTGGAACAGAGGCCGTTCATCCGTTCAACACAACTACAGTATCGGTTCAACACAACTGTAGTATCAGTTCAACATAACTGCAGTTCCAGACCGATGAAACGGCCTCTGTTCTGCGCAACTGCAATTCCCTTTCAACACAACTGCAGTATCAGTTCAACACAACTACAGTATCAGTTTAACACAACTACAGTATCAGTTTAACACAACTACAGTATCATCCATGACTATGGTTCACAATACATATACATTGTGGACCATGGTCCATAGTATAACGATGGGTGCTCAAGGGGTGGGGACAGGTCCACAGGCGGGTGCTCAAGGGGTGGGGACAGGTCCACAGGACTCAAGATTATTTTGGTAAAGTTTGGTACCTTATATAATAGGTATAATGAAACATGTGGATTAATATTTTAATAGGGCTTAATAATTGTATTGCTCCAAGAATTAAAATTGCAACTCTCTTAAGGAGTTAAGTGTATATATTACAACGTTAAAAAATTAGAGACTAAACAACTAAGAGACTAAAAATATTTTTTTTTTTTCCAAATTCACTATTTGTGATTTAAATTTTAATTAAGAAAAAAAAAATACAGCATAGAAATCTATCTCGCAGGTAGCCGAAGGTGTTAAACAAACAGTAATAACTAAAACTAAACGAAGAAAGAGCAAGTAGAGTCGATTTCGATCGTTCTTAGCGGCTGAAGAAGAGTGTAAACCATGGCCGGAGGAGGAGATCACGGCGGCGACTTCCGGGAGAAGGTCTGGACCATGACCGGTGGCCCTAACTGCAGGCCCAGGTACTGGAAACGCAACACTGCCATCGCCATGGCCGGCATCGTCCTCATTTGCATTCCAATCGCCATGAAATCCGCCGAGCTCGAGGTCAGTGTCTCCGATTCTCCGTCCCCAATCCATCTGGATATGCTTAATTCGTTTAGTCTGTTTTCCATTCTGCTTATAAATTTATATTGAAGACCTAAATTTAACATGACTTGCTTTGATGCTGTTCAAGTTACGGTGTTTCCTAATTTAGATCTTTTTTTTCCTCCTCTATTTATATGCGATCATTAAACGATCTCTCTGGAAATGTATACCCTGGAATGCTGGATCGGTGGATCCGACTTTGTTCTTATCATTTATTTGTGAACTATGGATTACAATGCACATTTGCGCTATTCAAAAGTTAATATAGTTAACAATAGGTGCAATGCTAAGTGCATATGTTGCTCGAGTCTCGGATAGTCAGGATTCAGGAAGTTGTACAATTATAATGCTGAGAGTAGAGGGGTTGAAATTGACTATTGGTGAGACTGTCATTGTGGTATACTGCTATAGTTGTGACCTCAATGTTCGCCAGACAGTGGTGAGAATTAGTTAGTATAAGAAAGATGCTACTCTATTTGCAATATGATTATAAAAACATGTTCTTGTATTTGTTATGATCCTTAATCATGGAGCATAGTCAAGACTCGTTTCAGTCTTTCAGTCTGTGGCGTGCTATCTTTTTTGAACTTTATAGAACTTGATAAACCCATTACATTTGGGTCCCTATTCTGTGAAATTGTATGAAGTCCACCCCTAATCAAGTCACCAATTCTAACTACTTTGACACTGGTCTGTTGAATTGTGGTGTAAACTTGAATGTTCGCCAGACAGTGGTGAGAATCAGTTAGTATAAGAAAGATGCTACTCTATTTACCCTAGGATGATAAAAAAAAACATGTATTTGTTATGATCCTTAATCATGGAGCATAGTCTAGACTCACTTCAGTCTTCCGTCTGTGGCGCGCTATCTTTTTTTTTTTTTTTTACTTTATAGATCGTGATAAAACCATTACATTTGGGTCCCTATTCTGTGAAATTGCATCTAATTCTAAGTTTCTAACTACTTTAACACTGGTCTGTTGAATTGTCATGTAAAATTCTGTCCAAATATCCATGTGCTATATGTACTCAAGATTATCCACCTCAGTCCCTCTACTTCTGCATTATCCAGTCCAGTAGACACTTTCTTCGTTCTCTGTCGAACAGACATGGAACTATTACAGCTCACCTTTTCTTTCATTCTGGTCATAATAAGATCATATGTTGAAATGTTGAATTGGTTTTATATTGCTGTCCAGGTGTCCAATGTAAAGTGTTCTTAACTACTTTCTAGGAACTGAGTTTTGTTGCGTTAGCATTTGGAATTCAATACCACCACCACATATGATCAACAAGTTATGCTTGCTGTTAGCTATTTCTCTTTTGTCATTTAACACCCAATGTCTCATTGGTGTTTGTTTGCTGTACTTCTCCATTCCTTAGCTTTGCTTATATTTCCCATTACTATGAAAATCTGCTTAAATGAAGATCAATTAGATTTGAGCGATGTAACCTGCTTCGAAGGTTATAGAGCTGTTATGTGCAGTATTCAATTTTGCATTGAGGAATAACGCCTTATTTTGTTTTGCAGCAAAGGCCACATAATCCAGTCAGGCCTATTCCCTCTCAGCTCTGGTGCAAGAATTTTGGGACAAAAGAATACTAATTTGTCAGACAGATAGCCTATTGTATTTTCATTTTTTAGGTTCTGCATATCTTTGATGATTTATGCTGCATCAAGAAAACTGTGTTGGATTCAATATGTAGACTACTAGCCTGCCTTCCTTGTACTGTGTGGAAGCTGGTAATAAAGCCAGTGTTTACAACATTTGTGATTTTACACTCTTTTTATTGAAAATCTTGAACCCACTGTTCCAAGCACATTGAAGAATATAAGGGATTTTAACTGTGATTTCATCTCTAATGTTATTCTTTACAGATATATTCTCAATTTCATACTTGAGACAAAATAATCAAAATTTATACCCATTCATCATCAATTTCCCTTGTTCGGAAGTGGTCTACATTGTTAAGGGGCAAAAAAAGAGGTTACTTTATGCTCCATAGGTCTTTATCAACTCAACAGCAAGGCTTTTAGCCTGCATCAGAAATTGGAGCCTCCTCCCACTATCAGGTTCTTCAACCAGTGTTGAGCTTATTGATACAATAAAATCCTTCCAGGAATTGGCAAATTCCTTCTCTTCAATGGTCCCCACGTCCTGGCGATCTGGTGACGGGACTCTTTCTACTGCTTCATGATCCTTGTGGTCATTTTGCATCATCTCTTTCCTACAATCTTGCAGTAGCCATCTCTGCTCTCTGTTACGTACTGCTGTTTCGAATCTTCCAGCCATGAAAATGGCTCGTTGGATGCATGAAGTTGGCAGCTGGGATCAAGCGTAATTTGGCAGAAATAAGAACAGCTTGAATGAATGAATGGAATCCATGACAGTAACTAATGTCAAGGCAGAAGAAGAATAACTGAGACGAGAATGAACATATTACAAACACAAACCTGTGCAAGCTGAGCAACCTTGAAACCGAAGCTTCTCTCTGAGATACCAGGCACGAGTTTGTAAAGGTAAGTGATGTCTTCATCATTATTCACGTTATCCAGTTTCTCATTTGACTTCAATCCAGTATCCGAATCTCCTTGTGATGTCAAGTAAGAAACACGGTATGATCCAACGCTGCTCGGAAATTCATTCTTGATATCGAGTATCTTGGGGTAGTGGGTGACAAAGAGAACCAGGCATTTCTTACGATCTAGAAGATATTGCAATGTAGCATATGCAATTGCAACACCATCGTGTGTGCTCGTGCCTCTCCCAAGCTCATCGATTATAACCAACGAGTTGGCTGTGCAATTCTTCAGAATGTGAGAAGTCTCGCTTAGCTCTTCTAAGAAAGTACTTCTTCCTTGCTGAATACTATCCGATGCGCCCATGCGAGTGTAGATGCCGTCTAACACGTGAAGTTTTGCCGACGATGCTGGTACATAGGAACCAATCTAGAAACAGTTCATAATACAGCATTTAATTGCACATTTCCAGTCCAAAGAATAGCAACTCCCTCCCTCTCCCCTTTCAATTATTGTGCTCTGATAATCAACGAGCAAAAACTAGCAAATTTATTTTATATTTAGTTTTCTTATAAAATCACGACTGTAATAGCTCAGTCACAAAGGAAATTTATCAAAACATTTCAAAATGACCATCAAATGTTGTCTCACCTGAGCCATGATAGCAATTAGAGCAACCTGGCGGATATAGCAACTCTTTCCACCCATATTTGGTCCGGTTATAATTTGACAGTACTCACTTTCTACGTGCAATTTGGTATCATTCGGGACAAAATTATCTTGTAATAAAGTTTCCATAACCTGGTTAGAATTCGCAATATAGAAGACACATATAAGCAATGACATTAGGATCCAATACACTAACCTAAATGCCTTATCAAAAGGGAGAAACTTGAAAAGAGACACACAAAGCATTTTTCACATACCGGATGGCGACCAGAGGAGATATGCATCTGTACGGGTTCATCATCGCTAACAAAAATTGGACGTGTATAATTCTACAGAAAATCGAAAGGAAATCATACGGATCAGCTACATGCATCGAGGCCTTAAGTTGAAAAACACAACTAACCTTATTTCTTGAAAGAATAGCAAGTGCATTTAGACAGTCCAGTGAAGCTAAAGCTTGAACGATAGCTTGAAATTCGGCATAGCATTCGCCAAATGCTTTTAAAAAGTCATCCCATGCAGCTCGGCACACGACAGACAGCTCCTCCTTGGCCAATGATAATTGGTCTAAGACAGTTAATACTTCTGGCGGATGATATCGTATTGTTTTCTTAGTACTGTTCACCTTCATCCAATTAAGGGGCACCTTAACATTGAGAGGCAACTGGAGTTGAAACTAGATTAAGTTAGAAACTAAAAATTAGTGCTATTAGATCTCCTGAAAACTATGTCGACTCACGTACCTCTATCAAATGTGTCACCCCAGATACAGTCAAGTATTCCAAATTGCGAATTTGAAGCTGTTTCCGAAATACACCAATCAAGGAATCTAACTTCTCATTTGCCAATTGAACGCTTCTTTGAGCTTCAGCTACCTAGTAAACAAATAAATTATTGAAGTAGGGTGAGAAATTTATAAGCAAGGCATATACAATCTAAAGCTGGGCACTAAGACGGAACTCTTTGTTTAAACCTCTGGGAATTTCCCATCAGAAATGATAAATAGATTGTGAAGATCCCGCTGATCAGCAGCTTCCTTGTTTAAAGTAGACAAAAGCTTCGCAGCTGTATTCATGACACTGGATGAGGAGGCAGCTGCTATCAACTTCCGTAACAATGAAGAGTGCACGGTACCTCTACCCAAGCTATTGTTTTCCTCTTCTTCCACGTGAAGTTGCTGAAGTTGTTTACCAGCAACCAATATAGCTTGAATAACTGCAATAAACTGTAGTATAGCATGATCAGATGTTAGCAGAGCAATGCTTGACAGTTAAACATCGCAACCAGGATACAAAATTCATTGATGACGGGTCAATCTAAATAATGAATCAATGCCTGCCATTCTATTCAAAAACTCCAACATTGGAAAGAACAGAAAGCTTATACATTAGAGACTAGCTATGCTAAAAAGAACTCCAATTATCACCTCAGATGCCGTAGCTGTTCGATGAAAGATTCTTGTTATCCCTCGTTGAATGTCAGGCAATCTCCCTAAAGTGGATAAAACTGAAGTAATTAAATGGTGAATCTCTGGCTGAACAACGGTTACACCAATACCATCCTCATCTAAGTCAAAATTATGAGAAGGTTTAGAAGATTTAATAGAGTCTGCAATCTCAGAAACTGCATCGAGGCGAGCATTTATCATGCTTCTATCACATAAAGGATGGGTCACCTGCAGCAGAAGAAACCAATCATGTATCTATTAACTGTACATAAATGATAAACTCAATACATTAGGAGCAAATACACATCCATACCCAATATCTGAGAAGCCTTGAACCAAATGTAGTAAGTGTATGATTCATACACTGCAGCAAGGAGCCAGATTCTGATCCATCAGAATTATTCTTCAGAATCTATGAGAAACAAATAACATTATAAAAAGGGAAGGCAACATGTGTAGAATTCTGGAAGTTACCCAATAGCTTATGGAGGGAGTGCATTAGCAATTCGAGAGAGGAAAGAAATAAAATTAAAAATATGCAGATTTAGAACTAGCATAACTAGCCTCAACAATATTACTTTGAGTTGATAACTCAAGCAACATTTCTGTTCATTCTCTCAAAATATCTTTACTTTAGTATGTACAAGTCACCTAAATCTCTTTCACTAACACACACATCCCACCCCACTTATTTTGAGCTCCATCTTCAAGAAACAACACATTAAAATCAAGTGAAAACCCCAATTGGGATACAGAACATGGAATTTGAAACAAATGAATTCATCTGATTATTTTCAGACGCACTCACCTCCAACTGTTGAAGTGCATTGGCTGAAAGTGTCGTCTCCATTTTGCTGGCGAAAGTTCGAAATGAAGCTCCCAGGCATAGAATTCTATCCAATCCAAATTGTTTAAGATGATGAATAGTCAAGGCTAATGATAAGATAGCCAAATCAGGCATGTCCATAATTCCCTAAAAAATATATTATAAAGAAATTATGAGTTTGGCATGATGGAGCAAGTATGAACCCACCAGGCCACCAACAGACCTACAAAGAAGAAGAAAACACACACAGACATACACATACAAAGAAAGCACAAGAAAGAGATACTAACTGTGACAATTTATGTATTTTAACTTCTGTTAGCCATTATATACACTGATTGACTGTTTTTCAAGTACAGATGGTTCCATGCCTACCTGAACTGTGAATTGATTAGTGCCTTGTGTTTTCACTGCAGCATCTTCAGTGACATCTAAAGAGCTGTTTTCGTTCATCTTCTCATAAAGAGACAATACCTCAGCACGGGCACCACCATCCCTGAAGCAATCTGGTGAGGCATCTTCCACCCTAACATTTGAGGTTGGTCCAGCATATGCTAATAAAAACTGAAAAAAAAAATAAGATTCCATTTATTACATTAAAAAAAATAATCAATAAAGATGACCCCTGGAACAAAAAGCTGAGAATTAGTATAACTCAAAGTTGCAGTCTGTCCGTGTTTCCCCTGCCTCTACTTTACGTAAGATGAGACTTTTAATAGAAAAAACAAAGCATCAATTATGTGAAAATTTATTGAAGCTTAAATCTGTAACTGACATAGAGTAACAGTTTAGCGATCCTGACTTGCTTTAAGTCTTTAATTTTTCTCTTGAAATGATAAAATTGAATATAAGTTTAACATCAAGGTCCTCTGTAAATAGAAACCCAATGTGAAAGATTGACACAGCTGTCCTCATGCTAGTATATTTAATGATATAAAGTGATAGTTCATTGATAAAACTGAGTATTACTTTAGTTTAAATATAAGACAAGATTAGCATATAGTTAACAGCTACCTTCTCTGTCTGTTTAGACAAAGGCCTTCCAAGCAGCAATTCAGATGGAGACAAGTTCAAAATCATAGCTTCCAACCCAGCCCTCATAAAATTATCATTAAACTCCCCATACACAACATCCCCTGTGGAAACTTCGACTCCTACAACCCCAATTCTCACATCACATCCACCCTCAACCCCACAATCCACATTCTCAATCCCCTTCTCGACAACACAAACCAAATAGTTGTTACAAGACCCACACCCTTCTTCTCCACCCCCCAAGTCCTCTGCTGCTTCCAGTGTTGCTTTTGTGTACAATGCCGATAATCCCCGACAAAACGGGCCTGATTTATTTGATCCATGAGCCTTAATAGCAGCACTCTCAGTCTGTTTAACCACACCCACTTTGTACCCTGCACTCACAAGCCTCCTCACATGGACATTCAGGCGAACAGTTGGCACGCTAGCAGTCAAGAAATTGTGATCCATATGAGCATAAATACCCAGAACTCTAGCAGCATTCTCTGCATCCACACCAAAGAATCTATACTTGTATCCAACCTCAATCATCAGAAGAACATCTGGGTACTTAGCCTTAAGCTCCACTACTTGTTGCTCTAACGGGGTGTACTTGGAGCTGGACACCTGAGTTGCTTTCGGAGGTTCCACTAGCTCTTGGGAAGGTTCCAGAAGCTTCTTCAGGAATCGTTGGTGAAGAGAAAGGTTGGATAGTGGGGGAATTGAGCTGTGAGTGTTAGGGTTTTGGGTGGGTTTATGGGGTGAAGATAATAATTTTGGGATTTTGGATGGTTTAGACTCAGGAGACGAGAGTTGTGATGTTCTGAGGCGTTTGGCCGGAGAGAAACTCACGGTGGCCGCGATTTTTGGGGGCGGTGTGGGTGGATTTGTATGAGTGGCGTGTGGTTGTGAGGTTGATGTGGAAGAAGGGTCCGGCGGGTTTGATTTTGGCGCGAAAAAACGGGAAATGACTTGCTGCTTCTGCTTTCCCATCGTCGGCGACGGCAATGGCTTTTCCCGGAGGTGATAGCGGCGTTAGGCGGTGGTGAGGGGTGGCTTGTGTGAACTTTGGCGGTTGGGGACACCTGGTTTGGCGCGTTAATATTTACCCTTGGTGGTTTGCCAGAAATTTTAGCATTTCGATTTTTCCATGAATGCGAGTCGGTAACTAGTAATTACCGTTTTCTGGGCCATTAGCATTTGGGCCCATAAATAAGATTGGTCTAAGTCCAACTTTTTGGACAGGGAAGATTCAATTGTTATACCATGGACTATATCCATTTTGCATTACGAGAGCTGTTATGCCATGGATCCGCATTCAAAACGACGCCGTCTGAATTAAAAAAGAAATTGCTTCCTTCATTGTTATTTGTCTTCATAATTCGTTCTTCTATATTCAAAATTTTTGAACTCTATATCTATAATTTTAGAACTGAATATTCACAATTTTAAATCTCAACATACTAAATTACATAACTCAATATATATCCACAGTTGCAAAATTCAATATTCAAAATTTTTAAAATCTATATTCAAAAAAAAAAAAATCATTGGCTGAGAAAACGGTGCCACTTACGGCACCATTATTCCATATGCGCGTTTTGGACAAGGGTCAATCTTGAAAGATGAATCGGGTTCAAAATATACAATTTACATACTAAATGTTCACAACTAAATGTTCACTATTTGAGTTATGAACATTCAGTATGTGAATTGTGATGACCAAATAAACTGTAGTATAATTAAAATGATATTTTAATATTATTATAATGAAATTAGTTGATGTAAAAAATAAAATTAAAAATTAGAATAATATTATCAAATAAAAATTAAATATAATTAGAATGATACTGACAATCCTATATAAACCATATATGTTCCACAGTAAAGTTTGCCTCGTGGCATATAGCGGTAGAACGGCACAAAGATAGGAATACAGCTTACAAAGGCAGCGGTGCAGAGGAGGCAAGCTACAATTTAATACACTATTCCTATTGGTTGAAGGAAAAGGACAATTGCCACATATTAGTACAAATAGGATAAAATGGTCCCGGAAATGGAGTATAGCATAATTTGTGTAAGTGTTTGATACACCATTTCGATTGAGTGTGTCGTATAAAATTTGTCATAAGAGACAAAAGATCTAGTCTCATCAGGTCGGAGTGTAGAGGCGTCTGGGATAAGTGATTCTATCTTGTATCACAATGATAAAATGGTCACGAAGATGGAGCATAGCATAATTTTTAATTTGTAAGTATTTGATTATTTTTAACACCATTTTCAGTTAAGTTTGTCGTACAAAATTTTATTAGTATAACTTTTTTTTGATGTGATTTGCATACTATTATACGAAAACATCGAAAGGGGTTCGAGTTATCTCATTATTGTAACAATGAATACAATTTGGGAAAGAAGTTTCTTTAATTTCACATTGATCTTCTTAATAAGTGTTTGACCACAGTTCAAAACCTAACATTAATTAACAATTAACACGTTTAACAACATAAATTTAAGCCAAAGATCTTGTGGTCTAGTGGCATCAAATCCTTCCCTTTATACGAGAGGTGGTGGGTTTGAGCCTCAATAGAGGCAATTCTGATTCAATACTGATTCTTATGCTTCAATAGGTTGAGAAACACTGATTCAATACTGATTCTTATGCTTCAATAGGTTGAGAAACTAGTTGTGTACAGATACTGCATTCTAATAGAGTCAGTGGCATTAAAAATAACATAAATTTAAAATTTTTGTTTCAAATTCTTCATTCATCTTTTTAAAAAAATAGTAAATCATAAGCAAAACAATTGTTTTTAAAAAAAAAAATTAAGCAAAACAATTGTTAAATATATTTATTTTTATTAAGTGTATCACAAACCAAGCTTGGTTTTTGAAGCTTATTTATTACCAAAAGTAGATAATCACCCAACCATTAACAACATATAAGGACTTTTCACATCAAATTATTGGAAGCTATAAACATCATTTTTCAAATAAGCCCTTCTCAAAATATTCCCTTTTAAAAATGAATCCAAAACTATATCCATACCGGCCTCTGGCAAATATCTATACCTAGGATGATGTGGTCCATGCAAACTGATAATTATATATATATATATATATATATATATATATATATATATATATATATATATATATATATA